>NC_048553.1:10061439-10361439 GCF_902806685.2 Maniola hyperantus
CAGTGGAGCAGCAAGAACAAACTTAGAGTGTTTATTGTGCCACATTCTCATAATGATCCTGGTATGTAGATGACTGCTGTTTATTATAACATCTATAATATAAAAATGAATCACTAATGTGTTGTGTCATATAAAAATATTTTTCACCCCCAATGCGCGGGTGAAAAATTAAAAAAAATTACAAAAATAAAGAAATTTATTTATATGGTGAGGTAAGGTGGAGAATACTTACCTTTTTCCTTCCAGCGGGCAAATAAGGGGTAGGAGAAGGATGGCCCTCCCCTACAGTATAAGATAAGATTCGGGCGCCAGCCAGCCGGAGGAACGACGCACGGATAGCCGAGCAGAGGCCTGAACCTTTAATCTCAAGGCAGGGATTTCGGGCCTACTCCGTCGTGGACTCTCTCACGAGACGACAAATGTCAGATAAATATGTTGGAGGATCAAAACAATGAAAAATTGTAAAAGTTTTTGAATTATAATATAATTTTCTATTTAAAATAAATTACTATGAATAGCGTCCCTACGTTCCTTGCCTTATCTTAATTCTACGAAATATAGGTACCCTTTACATTATTAAATATTAGACCTAGGGTTATGAAAAATTTGTACTAAAATTAATAAAATATATCGTTCGCCACGCACCGGAGGATATTTTAAAGAGTTCCCTGATTAAGATTTATAAACCGACGCACTAGATCTTCGGATGCAGGCCGATTTGTGTGAAAGGACATTTCAACACCATGTTCTAATCAGGTTCCACAAACACATATTTTTGAAGCAAATCACCTCATAGTGCGATAAATAGGGAAACACAAGGGGAACACATGGGGAACACAGGGGAACACATGGGGAACACAGGGGAACAGCTGCAACAAGAAAATTCTAGTTAGTATATAATTTTCTTGTTGAAAATTGTATGGCGCAATGAGGTTATACAATTTGGATACTTACCGCATTAGCGCTGTTATTTCATAATATCCATATTAAGGTGAAGCCTTCAAGGCCGAAATTACTGCTTTCTAGGCATTTCGCCACAAAACGTCTCATATTTCATAAAAATCCGGAGAGAGCCGAATATCACGTACGAATTTTGGAAGAAAAGTGACAAGTCATTAGTCATGTCAAATGTCTTCCATCAATTACTATAAATTTCGTTTAAAAAAAAAACAACTGTCAAAACACTGATCTATGGTCTCCTTGAAGATAATAATGGGTAGAGGTTATGTTACCGATGTAAACAAATGCCTGTCAGTGTCAAAATTCTATTGCAAAATAAAAAGGAAAACAATTATAATAAAGGTGTAACGAGACCGTCTAGGTACACGTTACAATTTCCCCTTTCTAGAGAAAAAGAAAAAAAAAAATTTTTTTTTTCTTTACCCTTAACAATCCTGTAAGGCAAAAACGAAGGGAACTACCAAACAAAAGAAGAATTAAATATCTAAATTCATTCAAGCCAAAACGACCAAATAATCTTTAATAAATACGGATTGAGAAGCAATCCTTCAAAGCAAAAAAAATTATCTTAAACTAAAATTGCATAGTATTGGCATTCAACTGACCAGACACGTAGCACCAACGCTGTGAAATGGTAAGCCAAACTAGCGAAGAAGAGAAGAAAACTTTCTAAAGAGTGTGTGATTAGAATTGGCATTCTACTGACCAGATCACTAAGCACTAACGCCGTGAAATGATAAACCAATCTAACACAACACTTAGCCTAAACAAAAAGAGTCTAGAGTTAGTCTGCACCCGTTCAACCCGCTGAGGCACCCTCGCCGCGCATTGACGAACTAACCTAGCTAAAGGGTTTTCGGAATGGTCTGCAACTGGACAAAGCACTGGGCACCCTCGCCGCGCAGTGTCGAACCACCCAAAATGATGCACTACAAAAGAGCGACATCCAAAACACCGTCCTGCCTAAGCAAGGACATAGCATACATGTCCACATGTGTGAGACAAGGCTGAATATGAGTACTAAAGACCCATCCAAAAGAAAATATTTACATCCACTTGCCCGTTAAACAGACACAAGCAGGAGGATAGCATGGAGCATGTGCCAACCATGATCCCACAAAAGAGCTGTACATATGTACAAAACTACTTGACTGATTAAAACAGAAACAAGCAGGAGGATAATACGGGGCATGTGCTAAACCGTAATCCCACATAAAAACAACTGTACATATTTACAACAAAATAAGGTAATACGGTGCAAACAAAGACAACCGCAACCAAAAATAAGTATAGGATTGACAAAGGAGCCAAAAATCCTATACAAAATGAGCCCTTATAAAAGAACTACAAAGATAAAAATGTACAATATATACACATAAAGTAGTGCGGGGCAACTGCATAGCCGCAAGCTACAAAAGGATAGGATTGACAAAATAGCCAAAAATCCTATAAAATCAGTAGGACTGACAAGAAGTGTCAAAGAATCCTACTCAAAATGATTAGTCCTTATTGTGTTAGCTTGTGTTTAGTCCTTTTCAAAATAAAATTAATTTTAAGTTTTAATTTTGTCAAATTTTAAGAATATCTTTTATATGGTATCTACCTGTACTATTCTTTGCCAAATCTTTCAATATATAAACAGTATCTGAAATTTTCTTTATTATTTTACATTTAACAAATCTAGGAGCTAATTTAGCTGAAAAGAACGAAGCAGCATTGGATTGCACAAAGTTGCGCCTCCAAACTATGTCTCCAACACAATAAGAAATGACTTTTCTTCCCACATTGTAGTATTTGGCATTACGTCTATATGATTTAGCCAAATTACTAACAGTTTTATCAAAAATATTACTCAAAGTAAGAAGTGCGTCCGAATAATCAGAACGACTACCAATGTTCAAGACATTCGCCTGCAATAATAGTGCGAGCAATAGCGCAAGAACTTTATTGGCTATTTTTCTACAACAGGACATTTCTCTTCGTATTATTGTTGGTTTGGTGTGACCTGTCCCGGAATTGTCTCCAGTTTTAAATTAATTAAATAAGTGTTTAAGTTCAGTTCCTGTATTTTTACTGACCTCTAACAACCATTAAATACATTGGTCAGCTTCGCCCCGGATTGTACCAGAAATTCCAGGTCATGTGTGGTGGTCAATTGGTCATAGGTTATGGATTTGACAATGTGTAAATTTTAGTCAAAGTTAATCTTAAAAAACTGTTAAATTGTGATAGTATGTGCCTAGATTAAATATATTTTAACATTTAACGTTTAGTAGCATGTTAATAATCAAATAGATATAGATTTCACATTGTAACATTGTCTAATTTTACAAACCTAACTGAGATTTTTACAAACTTTGACATTAAACTATTGTATCAATAATTGTTGTTTTAGGTATCTAACTGTGTAAAAATATAAATTGTTTATATAGTTATTACATTATTATTGTATCAAATTCCAGGTTTTGCACTCGTCTCCCAAGAATGGCCGAAATTAATGAGTTAACGAAAAAACGGAGCAGTTATAAAGGTCGGATTACAATTTTTTCTGGTTATTTGAAGTCATTGGAGAATAGCACCGTGTCACCATCTGCAAAGGATATCAGTGAGTTGGAATTACGCATAAACAAGTTAGATTTATTGTACTCTCAATACGATGAAACTCAAACTCGGTTAGAGTGTATCTCGGATAATGTTGACCTGCAGTTGGCAGAACGTGAAGAGTTTGAATGTAGATATTACAAGGCCTTAAGCCACGGACAGGAGATGCTAGCAAATTATAAAAAGTCACAAGTGCCACTTCCTAGCGATGATGGTTCACGCTGTAGTAGACTGAACCCTGTCAAGTTGCCTACCATCCAACTTCCTAAGTTTAGTGGTGCATATAACAATTGGCTGGAGTTTAGAGATACTTTTACCAGTCTAATTCATAATAATGACGACATAGATGACGTCAATAAATTCCATTATTTAAGAACATCATTGGAGGGGTCTGCCGCTGTGGTAATATCATCCATCGAGTTTTCGTCTAGCAACTATAATGTAGCATGGAAACTCATGTGTGATCGGTTTGATAATAAACGTTTGTTAATACAGAACCATGTTGCTGCCTTATTTAATATCGAACCGGTCACACGGGAATCTGCTTCTAATTTGAAGCACATTCTCGACCAATTTAATAAAAATCTCCGTGCTTTAGAGATCTTAGGTGAACCGATTAAGGAATGGAGCACCCTTCTCATTTACATTATCACTCATAAGTTGGACAGTACAACTTATCGTGAATGGGAGGAGTATAAAGGCCGCTTAGACAGCAAAAAACGCATAGAGCTACAGGACTTCCTAGATTTCGTTAGGATGCGTACTAATATACTTGATACAATAGAATTTTCGCGTCAGACACCCCAAAACAACTCAAATAATAAACAGTCAAAACTAAAGGCTATGGTGACCACACAAACTAATAATAATTTAAGTTCAAAGGACTTTTGTCCCAAATGCAGCGCCGTGCATAAATTAAGTACTTGCCCTCAATTTTTAGCGTTGAGTAATGAAGAGCGCCTGCAGTTATTACCTACCTTTAAGGTATGTTTTAATTGTTTTTCTAAATCCCATTTTTCAAATAATTGTAAAAAAAATGGGTGTAAAATTTGTAAAAGAAAACACTCAGTTTTAGTCCATGTTACAGATAAGCAGAAGCCGGTTGTGCATAGCGAGAGCCCTGAAAGTGTCAGCGCGACTCCCTCCACCACAAATCCAAATAACTTAGCGTTATCAGCGAGCGTGTCGTCCGCGAGTCTTGAAGTAAACAGTCGCCGCGGGGACGTTATATTATCGACTGCGCTAGTTAAGTTATATGATTCAAACAATCGCGAACATATCGGACGCGCTGTTTTGGATTCTGGTAGCACTTCCAGCCTACTGTCAGAAAAAATGTTTCGTCAGTTAAATCTGCCTTATAATCATATCGATCAATCTGTACTGGGTATTAATAATGCGTCTACGCATATTGATAAAATATGTCGCTTGCGTTTGAAGTCATTAAATGATACATTTATGACTAATTTAAATTGTTTTGTTTTGCCGTCGTTAACAGATAACGTGCCGTGTCGTTCACTCGACATTTCAAACCTTAATATACCTACTGACGTTTGTTTAGCGGATCCTCATTTTCACACACCGGCGTCAGTGGATTTAATATTAGGTGCTGATATTTTTTGGGACATTGTAGGATCGCAAAGAATTAATTTAGGTAATAATAAGCCTACCCTTTGCGAGACTAGGTTAGGGTGGATAATTTCTGGCCCGATGAATAACAGATTTTCCACATCACATCTGCCTAACCATATACAATGTAATTACGTTAACACTTACCCTACCACTGATATACTAAATCAAGATATTCAGAGTCAACTCGCACGTTTTTGGAATTTAGAAGAAGTAAATATTTCCAGTTCATCTAGTTATTCACCGGAACAGAAATTATGTGAGGAGCATTTTATTGAAAATACTACTCGCTTAGAGGACGGTCGTTTTTGCGTGAGAATCCCATTAAAGGAAAATCCTAGTGTTTTAGGCGATTCTTTACATCGAGCCAAACAGTGTTTCTTGTCTTTAGAACGCAGGCTTCTTAAACAACCAAAACTCTATGAAATGTACCGCGAGTTTATGTCCGAATATGAGTCTTTAGGTCACATGTCAGAATGTGAACTTAATTCGGATAGTAATGCACATTTTATCCCACATCACGGCGTGTTGCGTGAGAACAGTGTGACTACTAAATTAAGGGCCGTGTTCAATGCAAGTTCCTCTACCACTAGCACTAATATTAGTCTAAACAGTATTCAGATGGTAGGTCCGACAGTGCAGGACGATTTGTTGTCCATTCTTCTGAGGTTTAGGCAACACAAGTACGTTATTTTAGCCGACGTGGAGAAAATGTATCGGCAGATACTTGTGCATCCTGATGATAGGTATTTACAGCGTATAATATGGCGTGACAACCCTAATCAACCACTTAAGGCATTTGAATTAAATACCGTAACGTATGGTACAGCAAGTGCACCTTTCCTTGCTACCAGATGCCTTAAGCAGCTAGGACTTGAATGTAAGGACAATCAGATCGCTGAAATCATCCTTCACGATTTTTACGTTGACGATCTGTTGAGTGGCGGGGATGATTTAAACGTAGTGCGTAACATTCGTAGTGAAGTAACGGCTACCCTCGCCTCTGCTCGCTTGCCACTGAGAAAGTGGAAGTCTAATGAGCCTCAGTTAGTTTCAGAGTCCACTGAGTCCACGCATGATTTAAATGTAGGGGGTAACGAGCCAAGCAAAACTTTAGGTTTAGGATGGCAACCTGAATCTGATGAGTTGCATTTTCCGATCGGTACTTCGATCACAGTAAAGGGAAGCTCAAAACGTGATGTGCTTTCTGTAATTTCACAGATATTCGATCCATTAGGTCTGGTCTCTCCGGTCGTTATTAAATTAAAAATTATATTGCAAAGCTTATGGTTACAAAACTTGTCGTGGGATGACCCATTGACGCCGGAGATTCAAGAAGCTTGGTGGGAAGTAATTAAAAATCTGCATGTTTTGGCAAATCTACAAGTACCACGTCGCGTATTAATAGATTTGTTCGTGCGAGTAGAGATTCATGCATTTTCCGATGCGTCGGAAAGGGCTTACGGGGCGTGTCTCTACGTCCGTAGCATTGATAGTAGTGGCAGAATCTTAGTGCGGTTATTACTTGCTAAGAGTAGGGTGGCACCCATTAAAGCCACAACTATCCCTAGGCTTGAGCTTTGTGGTGCTCAGGTTGCAGCGAAGCTGTATGAAAAAGTTACTAGCTCACTTAGAGTTAATGCAGCGTGTACTGTTTTTTGGACCGACTCCACTATTGTATTAGGTTGGCTTAAGATGTTGCCGAGTAAGCTACATACATTTGTTCGCAATCGCGTTGGCGATATTTTAGAAAAGACCGGTGATTGCGCATGGCGACACGTTCCTACTAAGCAAAACCCAGCGGATTATGTGTCACGTGGAGTCAGTGTTGACACTATTCAGTCTCTCGATATGTGGTGGTCAGGACCAAGTTTTTTGAAGGAACCTAGCAGTAATTGGCCTTCTACGTCAGTACATTCCGATTCGCTACCTGAAACGCGTACTGAGTTGTCGTGTTTAGTTAAAACGGAAAATTCAACTGAATTTATTAATTTTGACCGTTTTTCAAATTTTAACAGGCTTAGACGTGCAATTGCGTATGTGCTACGTTTTGTTGAAGCATGTAAAGGACGACGTGCTACAACCAATTTTCTCACTGAAACTGAATTAAATAATTCATTAAACGTCATTATTCGCACGTCTCAGAAAGAATCCTTTGCCGAGTATGATATTTTATTGCATAAGAAAAACTTGCCTGCGAAGAGTGCTTTATTAAAATTTAACGTGTTTCTAGATGAGAATAATTTAATGCGGGTTGGCGGTCGTATCAGCAACTCAGAATTTTCGTATGATAAAAAACATCCTTTAATTTTACAGTCCACTCATCGATTCACTCAACTATTATTTAAATACGAACATACGAAACTCATGCACGCTGGGCCACAATTATTGTTGGCTTCGATCAGAGAAGTTTACTGGCCAATCGGTGGCCGTAATTTGGCAAAGGCTACTTATCGTCGTTGCATTCGATGCACACGAATGAAAGGAAGTGTTGTCGCTCCTATTATGGGTGATTTGCCGCGGCGGCGACTTACTCCAGGTGGTTCCCCCTTTGAAACCGTTGGCGTTGACTATGCAGGTCCTATATCTTCCGCAAGTCGTCAAGGACGTGGTTGTCGTATTGTGAAAGTGTACATCGCCATTTTTATATGTTTCACTACCAAGGCTATTCATTTGGAATTGGTAGGTGACTTGACAAGTAATAGCTACATTCTAGCTCTACGTAGACTTGTGGCTCGTCGCGGAAAACCACGCCATCTATATTCTGACAACGGAACTTCATTTATTGGGGCGTACAATGATCTAACCAAGTTTTTGCAACAAAATTCTGACTCACTGTCCAGTGAGCTTTCAAATGAAGGAATTAATTTTCACTTTATTCCGGCGTATTCTCCTCATTTCGGCGGTGTTTGGGAGGCGGGGGTAAAATCCACCAAATTTCATTTATTGCGAGTGCTAGGCAACAGTCATTTAACTTACGAAGAATTGTATACGACTTTAACACAAATTGAGGCAATTTTAAATTCGCGACCACTTACTCCTTTATCTTCGCATCCAGACGACTTGACCCCACTGACCCCTGGCCATTTTTTAATTGGGCGTCCGCTCACAGCTATTCCGACTGAAGATTACCAAGGACGCAAAGCGGACACACATGTGACCAGATACAAAAGAGTTGAGCAACTCCGGCAGCATTTCTGGGCGCGATGGAGCAAGGAGTATGTTTCTGAACTCCAGAAACGTACTAAATGGCAGACACCATACCATACATTGGAACTCAACTCGTTGGTCCTTCTAAAGGAGGATAATCTACCTCCCTTAAAGTGGAAACTGGGAAGAATTGTGGCTCTTTTTCCTGGCCCCGATCAAGTTGCACGAGTGGCTGACGTAAAAACTGCAAGCGGAACTGTGAGAAGATCGTTTTCCCGCATTTGCCCGTTACCAATTTGTGAAGTCAATCAAGGTGGTTGAAGGTGCAGCCTTCAACGCCCGGGGGCATGTTCAAGACATTCGCCTGCAATAATAGTGCGAGCAATAGCGCAAGAACTTTATTGGCTATTTTTCTACAACAGGACATTTCTCTTCGTATTATTGTTGGTTTGGTGTGACCTGTCCCGGAATTGTCTCCAGTTTTAAATTAATTAAATAAGTGTTTAAGTTCAGTTCCTGTATTTTTACTGACCTCTAACAACCATTAAATACAACCAATAACTAACTCTGAAGGATCAGAGATAGAATTAAATTTATGTAGGGACCCATCGAGGAAAACTTCCCTACCAAACATAAGAAAATTAGGTGTGTATCCGGTAACTAGATTAATAGTGCCATTAATAGCTGCCTGTATATGGGGCAAATATTTAGACCAGGTTCTATGATCGTTCTCAACATAGCATGCTATACAAGTTTCAATAGTCTTATTAAAGCGTTCAACTGGGTTATTCTGAGGGGTATACAAAGTGTTATAAAATAATTTTGGAATGTTATATTCTTTAGCAAAGTGTTTAAAAGCTCTAGAGGTCATCTGAACTCCATTGTCAAGTATGCAAATCTTCGGAACGCCAAATTTCAAGAAAATTTCCTTTTGTAATAAGTTAATTATTGTTCCAATAGTTGCTTTACGCATGGGTAAGATCCAACAAAATTTAGAAAAAACATCTACCACGGTAAGTATGTAAACATAACCTGTATAAGATCTCGGCAATGGACCTACAATATCAAGAGACAACATAGTCATGGGACGATCGACCAATTTAGGGTTAGACATGAAACCTAAAGGAGCTGAAGTTGAATGTTTATATGCTTTACACTTATCACATCTATTTATATAATCTTTGACATCTTTGAACATTCTAGGCCAAAAGTAATGCATTCGCAATTTTTCTATGGTTTTATGAATACCAAAATGAACCGAATTTAAATCATCATGATTATTTCTAATAGTTTCTAAAATATTTTCTCTAGGTATTACTATTTTCCAAGCTAAATTTTGATTTAAAATAGATTTAGGCTTGACATATTTATACAAGATATTGCTTTAGATAATAATTTAGAAAAGTAGGCAATAGGATGTTATTGACATGAGTCATCATCTTGCATCAGAACGTTAATTAATTTAGTTAAGGGTAAAAAGTTCGAAATAAATCATCTGTAATAATAAAATCTATGTGACAAAACAGTTTGTTATCAAAATCTGTCCAAATAACCGATCAGAAAGTCTTGTAATTCGACGGTGCATTTATCACATCAAATGACATCCTAACGAATCCAAACAACCACGACCTAGGACTACAAACATGGTCTAGTCAATGAAATTCAAAAAAAAAGTAAAATAAGTAGGTAAGTATAAAATTTAGAAAGGAAGAAATCATTTTCTTGTAAATGAACAATGAAATTCTCCGTTTTTAAATTTGGATAAAATGTCAAAATAATATAAAAGTCAAAACCAAGGATGATGTCAATAAAATATTAAAGTTGTTATTTGTCGCTGTGCACCTTACATTTTCCAAGAAAATTGGCCACGACGACTCCTATATAGTATTAAGGTTAAATTTCCTAAGAGGAAATATACCTATTTAGGTAGTTGGCATTAAGGGCAATATGATTAAGAACTCTAAAAGACAAAGACTTACCAAGAAAATATGTTAAGTTAAATTTTGAAGATTGAAATGCTTGTTTACATAATAATTACTTACAATTTGTGATGAACTATACTCCGTTCCAGACATACTAATAGAATCTTGACCGAACATGGTAATGTTTACAAAATCTATAGATATACAAAGCTTTATCATTAAATTTCACTCGCAATAGATAATAAGTAATACACAATATACCTCAAAATAAGCTACGCTTGATTAACATGAAAGAACACTTAAATTAGCTATGCTAGGACAAACATCTTAGTATCTAGGCATACAATAAATAGGTTACACGGTTACAATACACCTTAAAATATTACAAAACACTAAGTAAGACAAGAACGACGGCAATTAAAATATTGATCCACCAAACCATGAGAATCAACACGACTAGGATCCCAAAAAAGAATCAGGTCTCTGTTCCAGGGCGACAAATGTCATATAAAAATATTTTAGTGGATCAAATCAAAAAAAGGATTTGAATTATTTTCTATTTATTTTATATTTAAAATAAATTACTATGAATAGCGTCCCTACGTTCCTTGCCTTATCTTAATTCTACAAAATATAGGTACCCTTTACATTATTAAATATTAGACCTAGGGTTATGAAAAATTTGTACTAAAATTAATAAAATATATCGTTCGCCACGCACCGGAGGATATTTTAAAGAGTTCCCTGATTAAGATTTATAAACCGACGCACTAGATCTTCGGATGCAGGCCGATTTGTGTGAAAGGACATTTCAACACCATGTTCTAATCAGGTTCCACAAACACATATTTTTGAAGCAAATCACCTCATAGTGCGATAAATAGGGAAACACAAGGGGAACACATGGGGAACACAGGGGAACACATGGGGAACACAGGGGAACAGCTGCAACAAGAAAATTCTAGTTAGTATATAATTTTCTTGTTGAAAATTGTATGGCGCAATGAGGTTATACAATTTGGATACTTACCGCATTAGCGCTGTTATTTCATAATATCCATATTAAGGTGAAGCCTTCAAGGCCGAAATTACTGCTTTCTAGGCATTTCGCCACAAAACGTCTCATATTTCATAAAAATCCGGAGAGAGCCGAATATCACGTACGAATTTTGGAAGAAAAGTGACAAGTCATTAGTCATGTCAAATGTCTTCCATCAATTACTATAAATTTCGTTTAAAAAAAAAACAACTGTCAAAACACTGATCTATGGTCTCCTTGAAGATAATAATGGGTAGAGGTTATGTTACCGATGTAAACAAATGCCTGTCAGTGTCAAAATTCTATTGCAAAATAAAAAGGAAAACAATTATAATAAAGGTGTAACGAGACCGTCTAGGTACACGTTACAGTTGGTCATCGCAAATCTTGAGAACAGCTGAACCGATTTCGCTAATTCTTTTTTTATAATATTTCTTGAAGTACGAGGATGGTTCTTATGTAGAGAAAAATTTAAAAAAAATGAATCGACTGTTAGGCGGAACAAAGTTCACCAGGGCAGCTAGTATTTGTATAAAAACTTCAGTTCTACATATCTTTAATTTATTTTAATATATATAAAGCTTAGTGTTTTGCTCACACTCATTAATTTAGGTTTTAGTTCTTTATTCCAATTCCAAATATACATGTTTTACGTAAATATATTTCCACATTCCTACCAAAATTTTATCAACATTTATCTTATCCCGACTAATATTATAAAGGCGAAAGTTTGTATGTGTGTATGTTTGTTACTCCTTCACGCAAAAACTACTGGACGGATTTGGCTGAAATTTGGAATGGAGATACATTGGACCCTGGATTAAGACATAGGCTACTTTTTATCCCGGAAAATCAAACAGTTCCCGCGGGATTTTGAAAAACGTAAATCCACGCGGACGAAGTCGCGGGCATCAGCTAGTTTAAAAATATGGCTAATAATTTCAAGTTCGATCATTCAAATCTAGTCATTTATAATTAAGGCCATTGTAGGCATGTCTTTTGAAACTTAGTAAACAACTTTTCGAATCTGATAACAATGTTTTTGAATTTATAGAAACAAAAAAATTAAGCAATTAAATTTTCAGGATGGATCAAGACATTCGAGAACTATTACAAATCACAAACAAGAGCCATATTTACAAACATGATGGAAAAGCTGAAAGAGGGTGTTGGCAGGAAGTTCATCTGGGCAGAAACCAGCTACCTGTCGCTCTGGTGGACTTCTGATGCTACCAATAAAGAAAAAGAAACATTCAAAAGGTAAATAATTACTAACTGTTCATATTTTTTTTACTTTGAATTCCTGGATTTTTCCTGCTGGGGAAGTTGCCTCCAAGCAAACGTTAGTCTGTCCTCCAATTTGTGGATTTAGGTTTTTTAAAATGCCATGAAATCTCTTTGAGTTTCCTGGATAAAAAGTAACCTCAGTGATGCAAGCTATCTCTATACAAAATTGCATTAAAATCGGTTAAACATGGGCCCAGTTGGAACTCGTGTAATAGATTTCCAGTGATAATAAATAAAGTCGATGTCCATCTTCGGGACCCAAGATACCTCAGTATCTTTCGTCAAAATCTGTTGGGCCGTGAAAAGGTAACAGACAGCTGACACACTTTTCAAACTCAAACTCAAATTATTTAATCAGAATGGGTAAAATTTTACGCTTCGTGATTGTCAAAATTTTAATTTGTAAGATGATAATATACTTAAAACTAAAGCTACGAGGGTTCCAGGTCTGAGAAGAGCCCACAACAAACTTAGCCGGGAATTTTTGCATTTATGGTATAGTATTAGTATGGATGGATAAGTATATTCAGTAAATCAATATTAATATAATTTCTTTTAGTTTACTAAACTCAGGACAAATAGAAATCGTAACCGGCGGATGGGTTATGAATGACGAGGCGAATAGCCACTGGTTATCAATTGCTCAACAATTGACAACCGGTCACCAATGGTTAATCGAGAACCTTGGTTACATACCCAAGAATGGTTGGGCAATCGATCCATTTGGCCATTCAAGTGGCCAACCATACTTGCTCAAGTTGACTGGCCTGGAGAATTCTGTGATACAACGGGTACATTATAGAGTGAAAAAGGAACTTGCCCTGCATAGACAGTTGGAGTTCAAATGGAGGCAGTTATGGGGTAAGTTCTCCAGTTCCTTCTACAATCTTTTTCTTCAAAAAGCTTGGCTTTAAAGCTTTTACTTACCTAACTAAGAATATAAGACTACCAGTTCCAGTATCAGTACCAGTTGTGCTGCTAGCGGCAGAGTGAACTAGAGTGAAGAAACCCGATGTGGGTGAGCGCGGATGACATGTGGGTATGCGGGGCGTCCCCCCGCCTCATACCCTGATTGCCATCCTACTACCTATAGTGATACATGATACACCATTTAAAAAAAATTATATTGCTGCCCTTGAATTAAAATCTTGTGCCTTACCTATCAGTCGTATGTATTGACGTCTCTCAATACAACAAGACAATGTATAACCTAGTCAATTCTGGTAATGCTCTGGTATATCTATGAATCATGGTTTCGGTATTATGAGCAACAATAAATTAAATATATACTTTCAGATGGTGTTGGAAAAACAGACATGTTTACACATATGATGCCTTTCTATTCATATGACGTACCGCACAGCTGTGGACCTGATCCGAAGGTAAGTTGTAAGTATGTTTAGTTTCAATTCAATCGATATCACCTGGTGGTAAGTGATGATGCTGTCTAAGATGCTAGCGGGCTAACCTAGAAGGTCCTGGCAGTTATACCAGGCTGGGCTTATTTGGTTGGTCACGGTATCCGAGAAATATACCTTCGCGGCACTTATCTAAATATCTAGAGTGAAAAAGTGACTGACTGATCTTTCAACGCCCAGTTGAAACTACTGAAAATTCAACCCCTAAGGGGTTGAAATAGGGGTTTGAAATTTGTTTAGTTCATGCGATAACGCGAGGCATCAACGATACAAAGACAGGCGTTTATTAAATTTTAGGGCGAGCAGAATTGCACTTTATTGCGTCGCGACAAGAGTCGTTATTTATTTGAACGTGTTTGCAGAGTGCTTCTGCAATCTGTAAAGTACTGTTAAGTATTCTGTGGTTATACTAACCCCATGGCCATACCAATATTTGGTTTCTACGTTCTATCGATCGGTCATGTAGAAAAGACCACACGGGTTTACTGTTAGGGTGGTAATTAACCACGGCCGATGCCTCGCAATATACGAGAAACTTATATCCTAGCTCCTGTAAATGTTTATAGGTTTTTCTGGAATTAACACATCCTTTATTATCATTTAGGTTTGCTGCCAGTTCGACTTTAAAAGGTTACCAGGCAATGGGATAACATGTCCATGGGGTATACCACCGAGGAAAATTATAGTGAAAAATGTTAATGAGAGGTAGGTTATCTATCTATACCTACACATAATAGTTCAGTTCCGTGAAATGTAATGCACTATTATTATTATTTTTAAATTTATTATTAACATACAAGAGAAAATTATACATAATAGGTAGCACGCATTGTAAAAACCACAGAGGTTTGACCCTCAATGCGTACGTCTGCGCATTACAATAATCATGCCTACTTATATCATTAAAAAAAATACTTTGAATAGGCTACTTGACTCATATCTAATTTCGTCCAATAAATGATTATTTATTATAGTATTTTGCTTAAGACAACGAAATATATCAATAACAATTATTAAAAACGCAGGATGGATATATAAATCCAATTTTAAAAATACAGTTTTTATTTTTATTTGAAACGCAGAAAACGCTGTCAGCCATGATGTGACGTCATTAAATATGTAAACAAAGAAATGTCATCCCTATGTCACGCGGGGACTAATGTAGTATCCATATATATAAAATTTAGAGTCCTGACTAACTTATATATCAACGCACAGCCTAAACAGCTGGTCCTAGATACATGAAATTTGGTGGGTGTGTTCTTTGTAGGTAAAGAGAAGGTATCCACTAGGAAAGGATTTTTTGAAATTCCACCCCTGAGTGGGTTAAATGGAGGTTTGAAATTTATGAAGTCCACGCGGGCGAAGTCACGTGCATAAGCTAGTTTTTATATATTTCTAAAAACTCATAGTAAACGTAAAAAAATATCGTTTTCTCTTTATAAATTGAATAAGTTATTAAGTAAGACTTACAACAAAGTGATCTTTGCAAAAATAAATTTGGGTTGAAGTCGTTAGTCATATAGGATCCCTTTAAGCAAGTCTTTGCGTGTTACGTATATTTATTTCACTGGGCACTCTAATCCACAACTTTCCTGTGGTCTTTATCGATGCGTTTTTTACTTTCTCGGATGATACAATAACGATAATTACTATATTTTTCATGTAAACTAGTGTAGAAGTCATGTTTATTAAACTTTGGGAGGTTATGCTGTTGTTTACAAATGCATGACGTCAGAGCACAGATAATCTATCGGCCAAACATGGCCGACCAGTGTTTTCACCTGTCTAAGAAAAATATATTTTTAAATTAAAGTTTTACGGTTATTAGGGCGCAAAAAAATATAGTGTTAATTTTTTTGATATAATAGGACAAATATTAACCATTTAAGACCAACTTAAAAAAAGTGTCAAGTAGCCTATTGTGTAAAATTTGTACATAATTGTTAATATATTGGCTGAAATAAAACTCTAACTGTCTTAAACCAAAAAAAATACGCCCGGTTTAACTTTAAACATGTACGTTGAACACATTAATTTTATTATTCTTTACGACGCACGTCAGTTTAAACCACACTTTCGGTGGTCATAATCACATCACAAAACACACAGACACACACACATACACATACACGCCCACACACATACACACACGCAACATACGCACACTCCATTTCAGTTTTTGATTAATAAGTATTACCTAGTTGTTAAATTCCAATCATAGTTTAAATCTAAGTAATATGCGCTCACACTAATATAATATATCTACCTAGTGTATGCGAGAGAGAGGGCTGGTTGTCCTAACACAGATCGTTAAAATCTAGCAAGGACAATCACTTTTGATTTCAATAATGTTTCAATAATGTAATTCAGAAAATTCTTAGATCTAAGAGAGAGCGCACTGCGTAAATTTGAATACAAGACTATCAAAATCCGGTCCGGAATTAATTTCACAGTGCGCGCACTTCTATGTAGTTCTATTGTTCACAGATTTTGCGAAAAAATAACGTACGGAAATTTACCGTGGTGCGCGCTAGCTCTAAATCTAAACTAAGTCTGGGAGAGGGCTGGATGTCCTTAACACACTAGCAAGGATGACCACTTTTGATCTCAAGTGTTGCTAAATGCAATTTTATAATCAAGGAAATTCTTACATCTAACCAACATCGTTTGGATGTTTTAGATCCTCGATGATACTAGACCAGTGGCGCAAAAAGGCGCAGTTGTACCGCAGTAACGTGTTGATGTTCCCTCTGGGAGACGACTTCCGCTACGACCGCGCGAACGAGTGGGACAATCAGTACCAGAACTACGAGATGATCATCGACTATATCAACAACAAGGACGATTGGAACACCGAGGTGAGAATATTTACTACCAAAAATGGTTCAAGTGCGACTCAGCAGTTGAGCCATATACGATATACTTGTACTTACGTGTGAAATGAGATGCCATCTTTAGTGTTACTTACTTTTTGCTTGATTTTTTGCTAACAACCACTGAATAACACGGCATTTTGTTAAAAATCGAGAGCAGTGAAGCGACATTCGACGAAAGACAGAAACGGTTAAGCAGTGTATTTAGCGCCGCTAAGTTCGCACGCACCACGCCTCCTTAACAAATCTCCCTTCTGTTATCTATGGCTGTAGTCCACCATGGGGGCCAAATGCGGATTGGCAGATTATAAAAAATCGTATTATTCTGTTGTCTTGTATAGGTCCAATTCGGCACTCTACAAGACTATTTCAAAGCGGTACACGAAGAGATAAAACTGTCCGACTTCCCGGTGCTGAGCGGAGACTTCTTCACTTACGCGGACCGCAACCAGCACTACTGGAGCGGCTACTATACTTCTAGGCCCTTCTACAAGAATATGGATAGGGTTCTGTTGGCCTATGTTAGGTAAGAAAGTTATACTTCAAACTAACTGTTGCGTAAAATTTCTGGTTTCTCATGAGATTAGAAATTTTCCCGCTGCAGACCATACTTACCTACTCACTCAGTCTCACTTTAAGGTACGGAATCCACAGTACCTAAATGTCGATTTTTGTATCTCTAACTTCAAAAACATTGAACTTTCATATGACCTTTCAACCCCCATTTCACCCCCTTTTCCAATTTTCATTCCTTTAACCTACTAAGAGGTGGAATTTCGAAAAATCCTTTCTTAGTGGATACCTACTCTTTACAAAGAAAACCCCCTCCAAATTTCATGTCTCTAGGACCAGCGGTTTAGGCTGTGCATTGATATATAAGTCAGTCAAGACTTTGAATTATATATATACAGACAGATAGGGTAACCTGTTGGAAGTTCTAGGGTATCGCTGCAAGCTAGGCTAGGGTATCAATAAAGCTAGCATACTGGTACCGGTGTTTGCTTCTGGTAACGAAGGTTATAATTATATGTAATGACTAATGAACTTTAGACGAATCTTTGTATTAGAAATCTCTAGGAAGCCACGATGTTTAAAATGGCACTTGTAATTTTTTGTGGGGAATTAAGAATTTGTATTTTCCGAACAATAGCTGGGCATTTAGTTGAATTTCACTTACATTTCAGCTAATTTAAGTAAGGTCTATTTTTCAACAACAATCAAACCTATTAAATTTATTTCTCGAATGGGTTATCTGACTATTAAAAAAACTGCGTTTAATTTTATCAATTTTATACTCGTACATATTACAATATTAGATTAACTAAAAGTAGATGAAAGATAGTGCTTGATGAATGATGATTTACCTATATCTCGCCAGGGCTGCAGAAATTATAACATCGCAAGCATGCTCATCGCGCTCCGTGAGCTACATAACGTCGCTGCAGCTCCGGGACCGCGTGGAGCAAGCCAGGCGCTCCTTGGCTCTGTTCCAGCATCACGACGGGGTCACTGGCACCTCACGAGATGAGGTCAGGGAAGATTACGCTAAGAAGTTAGTATTCTTTTGTAGATATTGATATTCCATGCTGTATATATTCACATGTAATATGTAGTGTATGTCTGGAAGACGCAGCGTTGGAAGACCCCTTTAGTTGGACGGACGACATCAGATGAGTCGCAGGGAGCCGCTGGATTCAGGCGGCGCAAGACCGTCGTGTGTGTAAGTCCTTACAAGAGACCTATGTCCAGGACGTCTATCGGTTGATGATGATGATGATGATGCTGTATTGAATAACTCACTAGCAAAGATTTCCCGCCGACGTACAGTAGCCGGCGGGAAATATGTATGTACATAATCTCATGTATCTCTCTCTAAAGGTCGATGTACATTGACCATTAGAAAGAAATTTCGGCTTTGTAGAGCGTTGACTCTGTCATTTATACCTATGTGACGTTTTGTCGGTCTCAACGACAAAGACAACGCTCTATTTAAACTTCTTTGTAGAATGAATTCTTCTGCATCTGTTGTGTATCTGGTTGGTACTTTTAACTATACACTTTGTGGTACTATTAACTATTCTGTGCTAATGCTAAGCGAACATCAGTACCCTTATCAGTACCCTTATTATAAATGTGAAAGTGTGTTTGTTTGTTGGTTTGTTGGTTTATTGGTTTGTTGGTTTGTCCTTCAATCACGTCGCAACGGTGCAACGTATTGACGTGAGTTTTTGCTTGGGTACAGATAAAGACCTGGAGAGTGACATAGGCTACTTTTTATCCCGGAAAATCAAAGAGTTCCCATGGGATTTTTAAAAACCTAATTTCACGTGGATGAAGTTGCGGGCATCAGCTAGTTTATCATATTGCAGAATGCTCCAAGCTATCAAAAACAGCCAATCAGCGATCCAGCAAGCGGCGTACCACCTCCTCAAACAGCCCTCCATACTCGACCAAGTACAGGACGACATATATTTCGACGTAGACGACATCTGGCGGAGTCACGATGAGATTCCTTCGCGGATCACCATCGCTCTGGATGTGATGTCGCCTTCCAGACGTCTGTTGTTGTATAACGCGTTGCCGTTCAAGAGGACCGAAGTGTTGACTGTGTTCGTCTCTACGCCACATGTTGAGGTAAAGTACCGTTTTCATCAATAGCTTATAACAATCCACTGCTGGACTAAAAGCCTCTTTCAACGGGAGGGTTCGTCCATAATCACCACGCTGGACAGACGGGTTGGTGATCGCAGTAGATGGTAGTAGTAATACAGAGTACGCTGTTACCCGTTCTCCGTTGTATTCCCTTATTCACCTTGTACGAAACCCGCGATAAGAGAAAGGGTGGTGGCAACTGCATTCTGATCTGCCGTCACCACAAAGCATCTCTTATTAAGATCAGTTACATAATACAATTTTTATTCTAAGTCCAGTCGCTTATTATTATCCGAAATTGTACTTAGCGAACATTAGAAGCGAATATCCCATCCTTCAAAATTCTGACAGTTTGCGGCATGTCTGCAGAATCTAGTACAAAACGTTCGAGCAGAGAATTTTCCGACGCGCATCAGAATTGTTTCTTACAAACAATTTCTGATAATATGTGGCTGGCCTAAAGGGAAAAATTTTGGCAGAATGTTTTCCCTTTAAAAAGTTCAACCTCTTTTGATTTTCTAATCTATATTACTCATTTTAACTCAGGTATTCGACCCTGAAGGCAACCCGATTATGGCGCAGATATCCCCTGTCGTAACTGGAGAGAAGAGGCTAGGCTTCGCGGCGAACAAGTTCCACCTGTCATTCCCTGTCACTGTCAACGCGCTCGCTGTCACTGTGTACACTGTGTCACTGAGAGACAACATGAGTATCAACAAGTAAGTCTGTTGACTATGTTGTATTGTAGGTGTTCAACCCTGAAGGTAGCCAAATAATGGCGTAAATATCCACTGTCGTAACCGGTGAGAAGAGGCTAGATATAGGGTCATACTATGTACACTGTCACTATGAGAACTCATGAGAAATAATTGATTTAAGGAAGTAATAAAAATATGAAAAGGTAAATATGAGGCATTTATAATAAGAAATAAGGTGCAGTTTTGAAAAAAAATGGAAAGCGAGATTTTTTTTAACTGAACTGAACTGAAATATAAATCAACCGGGAATTACGGTGCGAGCGCAGCGAGTTTTTCACAACAGGTACTTGCTGTAAAATAAAATTAATGGAGTTGACTAAAACAAAAATGCAAGCACGAGCGCAGTGAGCGCAACATTTTTCTTAATTGAAAGAAATAATTATTTGGTAGATACACGTCGTATTCGCGCGTGCGCGTGTACAACGCGGAGTACTGGAGCGTGGAGCTGCCCAAGATGTTCGCGGTGGAGCCGAGCGCGCGCCTGACGGATGACGTCACGCTGCAGGCCGGCAAGAGTGCCCGCGTGCTGGCCACCAAGCACGGCCTGCTCAAGGCCGTCGTGTCGCCCGACGGCAGGACCACGCCTGTCCATATGGATTTTGTGCAGTAAGTTATCTGTCACGTCATGTATGTCATGTTGCTCTTGCTTTATCTTCACAATATCATCATATCACTATCTCATTATCATTTCGTGATAATACCTTGGAGCTATCATTTCATTATATTTGTTAATCTTGGAGATTTAGTTGGATGGTCTGTACCACAGATCATGTCTGTGTCGTTCACCAAGGCTTATACCACAGACCATGTTTACTCTCAGTTGCTATTCAAATAAATTCTAATAAAAAAGGACGTCATATTTCGTATGCTTTATTTTCTCCGACATATATAAAAATGATCCCTATTTCCCTTGGTCACGCCATAACTTGAGAACGACTGGGCCAAATTGGACGATTCATTTTTTGTTGTATTTATTGCTAGAACAACGTTTATATGAAAGATTTTATTAGGAAAATCCACGGGTAAAGACAGTCCCCGAGGGACGCAGACGAAGTTGCAGACAACAGATAGTTATAATAAATTAAAAATATATTTCATAAAGTTTAATACCTTCAGATATGACACACAAAAAGGTCAAGACAACAACAGCGGCGCGTATCTCTTCATCCCCGATGGGCCGGCCACACCGTTCAAGGCGGACGCGTTCCCGGAAATCGTCATCACGGAAGGGCCCTTTAAGGCCACGCTGTATTCTGGCCTGATGAGCCCGAAGAATGCGGAAATTGTTCTTGCTGTAAGTATACTTCTTTCGGTCGCGACACATCCACTTTGAGGGCTTATTTTACGTGACGCCGACTATAAGTATATAAAATATCAGGAATACAGTACCAGGAAGTTACAACTTAGTAAATTTCGCAACAGGTCGAAATGCCAATTGGGGAGGGAACGCCCCGCACACCTGCACAACCCCCGCGCTAACCCTTTGCGGGCGAGCGCGGCTGACGTGCAGGTGTGCGGGGCGTCCCCCCGCCTCATACCCCAATTGTAATATCGATCTGTCGCGGACTATAAGGAGGCTCACTTCAGACCCACAGACAAATAAAAAAAACCACTTCATATTATTCTAAGGTACAATTTATTTTAAGGTTTTTACTTCTGTCGGCAGTCCTCACTTTTCAATTTAGTTAACTGCCACATAGAGGTTAAACTGATGACCTCCCTGGCGCAGTGGTAAGCACAGTGGTCTTATTAGTGGGTAGGTCTCGGGTTCGATTCCTGGCAGGGGTTTGGAATTTTATAATTTCTAAATTTCTGGTCTGGTCTGGTGGGAGGCTTCGGCCGTGGCTAGTTACCACCCTACCGGCAAAGTCATGCCGTCAAGCGATTTAGCGTTCCGGTACGATGCCGTATAGAAACAAAAGGGTTTAATAAAAACTGCCATGCCCCTTCCAGGTTAGCCCGTTTCCATCTTAGACTGCATCATCACTTACCACTAGGTGAGATTGCAGTCAAGGGTAACATGTATCAGAATAAAAAATAAAAAATAGGATGAAGAGGAATCTTTTGTTTTGTCTTTGCCAATCCTTAGTTTGTAATGGTCAAGCTTTAAAACCTCCATTTGTTCCAGATCTCCGTATACAACAACCCGTCGCTACCCCACAGCGAGGTAGAGATCAGGAACACCTTACTCATCGACCCTGCGGTGGACGACCTCGAACTGGCCATGAGATTCTCCACCGCCATCAAGAACTTAGATGTCTTCTACACTGACATCAATGGCATGCAGGTTAGTATTAATAGCATAACACAGCAGCAGAAACTAATAGCAGTGCTTTAAAGACCAGCCGGCCTGAATCATTTGCATAACTTTTATCACTTGAGAGAGAGAGAGAGTTAGGAGTTTACGCGATAGAAAGAGAACAATAAATTTTAAGCGCCCCTTCTACGTCATAATAGCTATTTGCATGCCAAATTTCAGCCCGATCCGTCCAGGAGTTAGAAATCAGTTAGTCGGTCAGTCAGCTTTACCTTTTATATATGTAGATTGTATAAATTCAACAGATGATAAAGCGCCGTCACTTCGAGAAGATACCTATACAAGCGAACTTCTACCCGCTCCCCGCCGCCACGTATATCGAAGACGACACCTCGCGACTCACGCTGCTCACCTCCACGCCTCTGGGCATGGCTGCCTTGCAGTCGGGACAAATAGAGGTAAGTTAGAGGTGGGAAACCGTCTTTGAAGATAATAGTGTGGATTGCTTTCGGTAATTTGGGTAGTTTCGGGTGAATTTGGGTGGTTTCGGGAAGATTCAGGGGACGGCATATCGAGAAGATTATTTTACATACAAACTTCTACCCGCTCCCCGCAGTGACATACATAGAGGATGATACTTCGCGAATCACTCTACTCACCTCTACGTCTCTGGGTATGGTGGTGTTGCAGTTTGGAGAAATAGAGGTAATTTAGGGGTAGGAAACCATCTTCGAAGATAATAGTGTGGATTGCTTTCGGTAATTTGGGGCAGTTGCGGTAAGTTTAGAATTTATTTGTGTGGTTTCGGGTGAATTTGGGTGGTTTCGGGGAGATTCAGGGGACGGCATACCGAGAAGATTCTTTTACATACAAACTTCTACCCGCTCCCCGCCGTGACATATATAGAGGATGATACTTCGCGAATCACTCTACTCACATCTACGTCTCTGGGTATGGTGGTGTTGCAGTTTGGAGAAATAGAGGTAATTTAGGGGTAGGAAACCATCTTCGAAGATAATAGTGTGGATTGCTTTCGGTAATTTGGGGCAGTTGCGGTAAGTTTAGAATTTATTTGTGTGGTTTCGGGTGAATTTGGGTGGTTTCGGGGAGATTCAGGGGACGGCATATCGAGAAGATTCTTTTACATACAAACTTCTACCCGCTCCCCGCCGTGACATATATAAAGGATGATACTTCGCGAATCACTCTACTCACCTCTACGTCTCTGGGTATGGCTGCCTTGCAGATTGAACAAGTCGAGGTAATTTAGAAGTAAATTAAAAATAAAAGGGCTCTACATGTCTAGTGTATAGATATAAGAATTTACTATAAATATTTTTTATATACGCAGGTGATGCAAGACCGTCGGTTAAGTCGCGACGACAATCGAGGCATGAGTCAGGGCGTGCTCGACAACGTGCGCACCCGACATACCTTCAAGCTGATCGTGGAGCAAGCCAACAACCCTTGCACGGTAAGTACGGTAAGAGACTATACTGTGGTGGTCTCCGCATACAGACACTAGATGCCACTCGAACTCATACGAAAGATTCTACAGCTATCACAAGTTTCTTCTTTGTAGGAAAGTCTGTTTGAACCAGTGGCCACAGTTCACGACAGTTAGGGAACTTTTAACTTCGACGTCACTGGCAGGCGTGATTCACGTCACCATATCCTAATATCTGACATATCGTTGATTCAGTAGGGCGATTTCGTAAAACCTGCATCAATCATTATTACAATCTCAATTGTTGTGATTGGCTGAATTTGTGCTATTCTTGTTGCAACGATGCATTGTAGCCAATAGTGAGCGAGCGTCAACCAGTCAGCGGTGATTACGATCGTGACATTGTAGCTGTCAGTCTACCGCAATCGCGCAACAGGTTCAAATAGACAGTTCCCTCACTCTAGTTCACTCTACCAATGGTAGATGTATTTGACAATAATTCATTCATTCAAGTATTTGTAAAAGATAATTTGATTAAAAAATCTTCTTATTTCTATTATATTGTCCAATCATTATTTCAGCCAAAATCTGGCGAGCAAGCGAGTGGTCAGCTAACGCTAGGAGCACACGTGTCTCAACAGCTACTATTGCAACCTTTAATTACGATGCACTACACGGCCAACGAGAACTCCCCGCGCCCCGCGTACTCGCGGTCATTGTTCAGCGCGTCGGATGTCGTACTGGCGTCCTACCACTCGCATATAACTGCTAAGGTAAGACAGACTGCTATTTTCATATTTAACTGTCATTTATTTATACATCACATTATTAACGTTTTTTTTTTTACAAAAATAAGATTAAAAATAAGACTAAAATAAAATAACAGTCAAGAAATAAAATTACAGGAACAAAAAAAAAAATATTTTATTACTAGCTTATTTCCGCGACTTCGTCCGCGTAGACTACACCAGTTTCAAATCCCTATTTTACCCCCTTTGGGGTTGTATTTTCAAAAATCCTTTCTTAGCAAATGTCTACGGCACAATCTGCGTGCCAAACTTTAGCCAGATCAGTCTAGTGGTTTGAGCTGTGCGTTGGTAGGTCAGTCGTTTGTCATTATTCAGTTTCACTTCTGGTGAAACTTAGAGAGAAGATAATAACCACAGTTTCACCTTTGGTGAAAATTGATAATGGCAAACGTAGTCATTATAATATAATTCTCTTTGATAATGGCGATACTTACTTGTAAAGTATATGTGAGAAGTTAAATAAAAGGTATATGGTTTAATCTGAGCCCCTCTAAGTCCATAGAGCCCCCCAAATCATAGACTCCAAAGATGCTAGAGAGCGTAAGGTCGTGTATAGGTTATCAACAATTCCGTCTAAGACTAGATATCAATATTATAAACTCCAGAACAAAGACGGGTCGACGTCGGCCGGTATGGGCTTGACGCTGCAGCGAGTACACCTCGATACGTGCTACGGCGACCGCGCCGTCGCGCTGGCCTACCCCACTGGAGACGGACAGGTAACACAATATTAATATTAGAGAGACCATTCACGGGTCCCGCGTCCTCACGAGCGTTATCAGCGTGGCAGATGTTGTGTTGGCGTCCTACTATTCGTATATAACTGCTGAGGTACAGTACGCGGCCGAAAGTAATGTATATCGGCCTTTAAAAAGACATTTCGGCTATATAGAGCGTTTTCTCTGTCACTCAACGACAGAGACAGTGCTCTAAAAATTTGCTATCTCCTTCTAAATGTCGATGTACATTACTTTCGGCCGCGTACTGTAAGACAGTGCACTCTTCAATGGCTTTCGCGTAACTGTTATCTCTTATGAGAAAGAGAGATAAGAAGAATTTAAGCGATAAAAGGGGGAGTTTCTTAAATTTTAGGCCACAACGCTGAATTGCACCTTATTGCGTTGTAATAAGGGTCGCTATTTATTATAATGTTTGTGTGAAGTAATCATTCTATATCCTGAGAAGGACTATTAAATATTCTGTGATGGAACAGGACTTAGAAAACTATTTTTTTAATTGTACAGATACCACTAACAGACTTAGTGGACGTGCCGCCAGACGGGGTGTTCGAGAGCTCGCTGACCTTCGTCACGATCGGCAACCCCCTACCCGATAGCCTGCTCACGCTGTGCCCCATGGAGATACGATCCGTTTTCATCAACCAGACATTGAAGCGCAACTGAATACTCCCACTGAAAACGGCTGACATCTATACTAGTGATCATTACAAATGTTAATCCGCGGATACGGATCCGGATACGGGTCATTGGCGTCAAAATCCACGAATACGGATCTGGATACGGATCAGTGGCGTCAAGATCCGCGGATACCGAATCGGATACGGATCATTGGCGTCAAGATCCGCGGCTCCGGATACGGATCATTGACGTCAAGATCCGCGGATACGGATACGGATCTTAACTTATTTACTCAATCGGCGTCGATACGCATGACCTTGAAACGACAGTTGATGCCACTTCATACTTAAGACATGTTTTGACTTGCATTGGGAGGGTACATAAAAAATAGCTTGTTTGAAATTTAATAGTATTTTAATCACCCACGAATAGAATTTAATCTATGTGTTAAAAAAAAATTAATACGGTAAAATATCCGTAAATGATCCGCCAAAAAAGTAACGGATACGGATACGGATCTTATTTCTCCCGCGGATATCCGGAACATCACTACTATATTAAGACGCGCAAATTGCTATTGCGCTGGAACCATGTCTCATTAACATCGAAATGACGTCATTTTGACGTCAGCCGAAATAAAATATACCATCAGTTCGAAACTTCAGACTGACGTTACTAAAGTGGCGGCAACGCGCAATAACAATTTGCGGGACTTATACCAGCAGACATACATCTGTCTTATTTTAACTCTAAGTAAACTGAGCAAAGTCAGACGCGTAATTGCGTGAGCACTAAATGATTAGTTGATTTACAATGCAAGCCCTAAGATCAAGAGTCCCGCTAAGGGATCAAATTATGCCCTATATAATCTCAGTCTTAGACTTAGACTTAGGGCCGAACGTACGAGGGAACGTAACCAATAATCAAGGATGGCATTGTTTTAATATGTTTTTAATTCTGTTTTAAACAAACATGTTTTTAATCGTGTTTTAAACAAGCTTATTTTTTTAAATGGGTGTTTTTCCAACCCTGCCAATAATACGAGAGGCGGCAGGAAAAAACTATGCTATACTAACAGAATAATTAACCACCCCTCATGAGTTATCTGAACGTCTACTGCACCAGAAACGACAACAACCGAACAATCGGGTAATCAAATCGATCAAATAACAAAAAAGTTATAAACATTTAAATATTTCTGATTAGACAGAGATAGCGATATAGAATTATGACGTCATTGTGACGAATGCCGCAGTAGCTTCGTGCGGTTTCGTACAAATTTTCGTTATGCGAGAAAGGGATAGAAGACCCTCCCACTCCAAAATTAAAATGCCTGTAACTTTGTAAATCTTTGTTGGATTTTAATATTTTTTTCAGCGTACGTCATTATTTCTATCCTAGTTTTCAATAAAGTAATTAATTTATCAAATTCAGAAGTAGAAAAATACCCAATTTTTACTTAAACCGCTGCACCAGTAGCGTGCGGTGGTATGATAGTAATAAGAAAGCATCGTTGGTAAAGAGATGGTAAAAGTCATTTGAATATATATAATTACTGTTTGAATTCAAATGTAGATTGTGAATATGTTATTAATAATAAATTATAATAACTTATTGTAATTTTAGCGTTTAAACTATCGTGAGTGATTTCCATATTATACACTAGCTGACGCCCGCAACTTCGTACGCGTGGACTTTAGGTTAGGAACACTTTGGTTTTCCGGGATAAAAAGTAGGTAGCCTATGTCACTCTCCAGCTCTTTGGCTATACCCATGCAAAAAATCACGTCAATCTGTTGCTCCGTTGCGACGTGATTGAAGGACAAACCAACAAACCAACAAACAAACACACTTTCGCTTTTATAATCCGGGTGTGAGATTTGTATAATATAATATGTTATTATAATGTTGTAAATACTGTAATACTACGAGTCATTATTGCTTTCGTGCTAATTATTATCGTTATAAGACTTTCTGTCCTCTTTTACATATTGTTAGTAGTACAATACGCACAATTTTCTATACCAATATCTCAGTAGATGTTTAATAAAATGCACTTCTGAAATAATTCAATACCGGTGTTATTGAATTGATTAATTAATTATTGATTTGGGATGTTAAAATTATTATTGTCTTGATCTAAGGCCGATATACAATTTTTTGGTAAATACTTACTTGAATAATAGTAAAAATAATAAACAGGTCTTAAAATAGTACCTACTATACTTTTTACAACGGAAAAGAATAAACATAATAACAGCGATCACGCACTCATCCGATCCTAAGCTTAGAAAATACGGATATAAAAAATATCTACGACATTTATGTAAAATAGCTACCATACAAAACAAAAAGTAACGTATTTTCACGGACTTGGATCGGATGGGTGCGTAACCGCCGTAAGAAATAAGGAAGTTTACGTCTTCTAGTTTCGCCTTCTGTACAGCATGACGTTTAATATTAATTACTTATGTTAAAATAAATAAAAATCATGATTTTTAAAAAATAATTTTAATTTTAATAAATAAAAATCATGATTTTTATTTAATTATTCTCTTTATTGATGAATTTTAGCCCCATAAACTACCGCTATACAAAACATAACATCATTTTAATTACTCTAGTCCAAGACCCTATTAACACCAATTTGCTACTGAACACTTTGATGTGAACAGAATGTGTATCGGCTTTTAAAGTTAAGTTTTATGATTCAGCATTTACTCGTAATTTATGTAAAAATATTTATGGTGTTACTAGATGATGCCCGCGATTTCGTCCGCGTGGATTTAGATATTTGAAATCCCGTGGGAACTCTTCAACTTTCCGGGATAAAAAATCCTTCCCCGGGATATAAGCTAACTTTGTACCAAATTTCATCAAAATCAGTTGAACGGTTGGGCCGTGAAAAGCTAGCAGACAGACAGGCACACTTTCGCAGTTATAATATTAGTAGGTATGGATTTCGTAAAAAGTTACGTATCTAACTGTTGTGAGTTATTTTCGATCTCTAAATGTGATTCCAGATGTTATAAAACTTTTGTTGAATAATTAATTGTCCTTTAGCACTGTTAGGTATATAGGTACTTACATGCGTCCACAGTCCAAACTATTAATATTACTTATTGTTTTATAACATTGTTATGTTTAATGTCTACACGCATCGTAATATGAAAATTCTAACCCTTTTCTTATTACAATGTATCTTTATATACTTGTTAAGATGATACAATGCGTTTACATATTTTTGTGATTACTTGGCGTTCAGGAAAAGTCTACAATACTTAAGTTACTTTTCTGTATATAATAATATTATGTTTTTAATTTGTAGTTTAATGATTTTCATATCTATTTTGTACATAAATAATTATTGGGATAACATACCTCTTGTTTTATTTTATTCATTGGTCATTCAAACGCAGCGACTCTCCAGACGGTGGCGCCTGTGTCGCAGCACTCGAATGAATCGAGGGAACTCTCGGCTTGATCGAATCGACAATGTGTCAAATTAAATACCTATCTATCCATAGAAAAATAGGGCTACCTGCGTCAAATTAGTATGTACAAACATTTAACGCCTGCCAAAGACCCGCGTCGAAGCCTCGACGTTTAGTAGAGTTCCCTAACTAGCGTGAACTGCTTAATTTTTTTTATTTCTGTGGTTGCGGTGTTACTGACGCCATAGGTGGTAACTATATGTAGACTAGAATCTCATGAAAAAAATCAAAATTTAGCAACACTCTACTCCGCGAACACCCTACGTACATAGTACTCTGTGGTGAATATTAATAATTCACCTCAGTCAATATATACACAGGATACTCACAGAGTACAGGGGTGCTAACTCCGGAATCCCACTTCAATATTTTTCATGAGATTCTTGTCCACCTATAACTTTGATCGCCAGACAACTGGAACTTCTTCCGTGTAGATTTAGGTTTTAAAATCCTGTGGAAACTGTAAATTTCAAACTAAAAGGTTTCCGACACGGTGAAGAACGTAGATTTGTTTGCTTGATGCGCCCGTCAAGCAGCTTGATCAAGCCAACGGCACTTTTCGCATATATCGAACACTGTCCGAACGTCGCGTCAAGCAATAATATAAAATCGCATCAATCATCAATCACCGTAAATACTTGACTCAAACAATCAAGCAAACTTTAAACGGCCAAAATGCTTGGCTCAAGCAAAAAGATTGACGACAAGCACGTAGATACGTGCTTGACCGTCTTGGAAGCTCTTAAGAAAGATTTCAATAAAAGTCGCATCGGTTCAATAGTCAAGGCGTCGGTGCGGATTTCCAAAAAATGTAAGGACCAAAGTATTGCGAGTTTAAAAATAAAAACATCAGAATTGTTTGTCATATTATTATATTATTAGGTACTCAAATAATAAAAGCTTACAATCATAAAAAGCACTATATTACTAACCTATACTACCGACATCCAGCAAAATATTTATAAAATAATTAATGACTCGATTATCACAGCTATTTTTGTTACAATAATTTGTGAACAACAATACACTAGCATAACAGATTAGGTACATATATTTGAACACATCCTAGTTGTACCCTATCGTAATTTAACAATAATCATAACTAGTAATAACTGACTAATTTTTTAAATTTAAAACAATATTAGTTACCTATATTGATGGCGAAATCAACAAGTCATAAAACAGCAGAATCGCTATTTATTAAATAACACGAATTATTAATAAAATTATAGAGAAAATAAATTTCGTAACAGAGCCAAACAATATAATTGAAGAAAAAGTGTCAATATAACAGATTCAAAGTTCTCACATTAAAAAATCTTACATATCAGAATGTCTGTGTTTGTCTTTTCATTACCTATACGCATATCGTTTCCCCCGATTGAGTTAAAACTTTGTACAGTTGTTGTACGGAGTTGCGCAATTCCATCAACGTACAATTATTATAGGTGGTGTTAAAAATATCGATTTAATTTTACTTATTAATATATCATACTTTAGGGTTATTTTCGAGACGCTTCTTTATTCTAATAAGCTTTCGGTAGGTAGTTTACTAACTGTAGGTAGGTATAGTACGCGACAGGTTGAGATGGCAATCGGGGTGGGGACGTCTTGCACCCCGCACAGCCCCCGCGCTAACCCGCGGGGTGATTACGTATCTTGCGACAGGCGTAAATCTCGCGATCATTGCTGTCAAACGTCACGCGTAACAGCGGCTAGAGAGAGACAGCAGTAGCCACAAAGCAAAATAAGAAGAAGAAGAGAGACACCAAATGAATTATCGGATTGCTACTGCTGTCGCGTTGCTGTCGCTACTGCAACGTTTTACGTAATCACCCCGCCGGTGTGGGAGAGCGCGGGTGTGCGGGGCGTCCCCCCGCCTGATACCCCGATTCCGTTCGCATTATACATGTAATCTAAACAATTATTTGATTGACTAAAACTTCCTCCACAGAGTAAAATACTTGTTTCCTCAAAATTCTACATAATATGTATAAGTCCCGCAAATTGCTATTGCGCTTGAACCATGTCTCATTAACATCGAAATGACGTTATTTTGACATCAGCCGAAATAAAAACATACCATCAGCTCGAAACTTCCGTCTAGTGCTGACGTCACTAAAATGGCGGCCACGCGCATTAGCAATTTGCGGGACTTATACCTACATATTTCTATCTACAATTTAGATTGAACGGAATTGACACAAATAACTGAGTTGGAACTACCGAAATCAACAACAATTTTTGGTAATACTGTCTCTGGAATGACTTCATACGATATTTCTTTTTCTCTGTGAAAAAATAATAAAATATTAGAAAACATAGTATTTTATTTTTATTTTCAAACTAGCTCGCGACTTCGTCCGCGTGGATTACACAATTTCAAACCCCTATTTTACTTCTTTAGGGGTAAAATTTTCAAAAATCCTTTCTTAGCGGATGTCTACGTCATAATACATGCCAAATTTTAGCTCTCTCCGTTCAGTGGTTTGAGCTGTGCGTGGTCAGTCAGTCAGTCAGCTTTTACTTTTATATGGAACCTAGCTAGCAGATAAAACTGTCCAGCAATTTCTATTATTGTCGTGTTATCCCAGTTCCTACTAATATTATAAATGTGAAAGTGTGGATGCTTGGATGTTTGGATGTTTGGATTTTTGGATGTTTGGATGTTTGTTACTGAATTACGCAAAAACGGCTGAACGGATTTTGATTAAATTTGGAACGGAGATAGATTATACCCTGGATTAACACATAGGTTACTTTTTATCCCGGAAAATCAAAGTGTTCCCACAGGATTTTTAAAAACCTAATTTCACGCGGACGAAGTCGCGGGCATCAGCTAGTATTTGTTATATTGTCGTTTGGCGTGTTACGTTACATATCGAAAAGAACTAAATAACTTTAAAAAGAAAACATTTCTTACACTGAGATGACTCACTTTTTATCCCTGGTTAAAGCGCCGTAGAGCGTGAGTCCCTGGACACAGTTAGCGGCCGACTCGAGGCTGAGGCAGTAGGGGTGACATCGCGCGCTCTCCACTCGCTCCTGCACTAGCTTCAGCAACTGAACATGCGAGCATTTCCCATACTGCCAACAAAATATTAATTATTTCTTACTATTATAAATGCGACAATATCTCGCATTTATAATAGTAAGAAATACGCGTCTGTCCGTTTACCGCGTCACATTAAACTGATTTTGAAAAGATTTGCCACAAAGATACCTTGCATCCTTGAGACGAGAATATAGAAAACTTTTAACTCGGGATTTTTTTTAAATATTTTTGAAGGCAAGAAGAAAGAAGACAGCATAGGAAAACCAAAAATAGATTTTATAGAGCAGGTCAAGAAGAAAGGTGAAAGATATTTTATATTGGGAATCTGTCGAAGCGACAAATTTATCCGTTTAGATAACGTTTATCTGGCAGTTGAGAAAGAAACGTCATAGTACATTATACAGAGCTGAGGTTTAAAGGTGTTTATTTTTCCTTTTCTTTTTCCCCGAATACGGCAAAGCCAAAAGGAAGGCAGTCTATGTATGTATGTTTGTCTTTATGTCTGTTCCACTGTAACGGCTAAATTACTGGGCCGATTTTGATAAATAAGGTGTCAAATAATTCGTTGTTATGGTCCGTGTGACATACATTACCGTTCGCTACATTTTATCAAAATCGGTTGAACGGTTGGGCCGTGAAAAGCTAGCAGACAGACAGACAGACACACTTTCGCATTTATAATACTATTATGGATATGGATATCTCTTACCTGCATCATAACATCAACACAAGTCGCCAGTGTGGTTAACGCAGGCAGTACGGTCCATTGCAACAAATACTGGAGCGTCTGGTCTGACCCCGGCCTAAATGTGCCCGTATCTGTTACGATATCATTATCTATACAATACTGCAGGGCTTTGTTGAATTTCTGTAAAGAAACATGTATAATAGGTACATATAATATTAGGTTGCCAAGAACACGTGCGTGCATGAGTACGGTTGTGCGTGCGTGAGTGTTCGTATGCGTGCGTATGTGTGCATGAACGGGCGCGCGTGCGTGCGTGCATACGTGTGTGTGATTAGTCATAACTAGTATTTCTATAGAAAAAATATAATTTAGATTTCTGTACCGGTTACCGTTGGACCAAATGGAGGTATGAATACCGACAGATTTGTACCACTTCACTTTGCTTTTTATTGGTAACCGTTAATCGCTAACTTTAGCCTCTGGCCATGCAACTGGACTTCAATGTTACAAATAAAAATAAAAATAAAAGATACATAATGGGGCCGATTCTCTTGTACACAATCTCTAAACTAAACTAAATTAACAGGTCAAAATCTAGTGCTATCCTTTTCCGCAAGCAACATTGTGAAAGGAATAGCAATTATAGATTTAGATGTGCCATTTTAGTTTAGTTTAGTTTAGAGACTGTGTACAAGAGAATCGGCCCCAATATTTTGCTTATAATAATTATTAGTAATTATAACAACATAGACAACCTTTTTTACATTGAAAATACAGTGAAAGACTTACCAAGTCTTCAGTCTTTTCTAAATGGAAGAATTCATGTCTCAACAATATTCTGAGGCGATGGTAGTCTGCAGACAGTTGGTCTAAAAAGAGTTTTAATTAATTACAGGAACGAAAGTCATTTAAAAGCAGAAATGCGTGAATTATCTCCTGATCTATATCAATACTAATATCATAAGCGTAGAAAAGCGCAACCTAACGCCGACTAAAAACATACAGACCGTTTTGCTTGACGTTAATGGTAAAAACGCTGCGCTTCTGTAAGTGCGTTGGACCTCAAGATTTGAAACACAAGAACGCGTAAAACATGGCGCGTAGGCAACCACCAATAGCGGATGGACACGCGATATGATGGGCTGAGATACTTTCGCGTCATTGAAAAATAAGATTTCTGCGCAGGTGCATCGGTACAATTTATAGGTGGTAGTACTGTACCTTTACTAACATACATACATACATACAATACGCGGTCGAAAGTAATGAACATTGGCCTTTAGAATGACATTTCGGCTTTATAGAGCGTTGTCTCTGTCACTCATATATATATATGACGTTTTGTCAGTCGCAACGACTGAGACAACGCTCTGCAAATCTGCTATCTCCTTCTAAAGTTCGATGTACATCACTTTCTGCCGCGTACTGTATATACATACAGGTCAAACACATAACCCTCCTTTTGCCGCAGTCGGGTAAAAAGTGGTAGCACCGTACCTTTACTAATTTCGCGTGCACGTACAACGGAGTACACGACAGCGGGCGGGATCAAGTAATGCAGCACGGGGTTCACGTACAGCTGCAGTTGGATGATAGGCACTGCGTTCACCATCGTTTCGGCTCGCAGAATGTGTCCTGCAACAATTACTTGGATGAGTGCCCCGAACGACGGCCATTCCACACAAAATCCCTTTGTTCAAGTGTAATAACCATTTTAAATTATCGATTAAACTAAAAAAACCGGCCAAGTGCGAGTCAAGCTCGCGCATCGAGGGTTACGTGCTATAGTCGTATTTTTTCAACATTTTGCACGATAATTCAAAAACTAAAATAAATAAATAAAATAAAAATAAAAAAGCCTTTTATTCATCCTTAATAAATTATTAAACAAATAATTAGTTGACAAAAAATAATTAAAATTCACAGCTATATAGATCAATTTACTTGTGCATGCATTAGTTAGTATTTATTATTTAATCTTAAAATATAATAATTATTAGAAATGTCATTATTTGTTTTCTTTTTATTTTAAGGACCCCTCAGCGAGAAAGGCCTCCTCCAGATTTTTCCAGGTCTTCCTGTCTAGAGCCTTTTTTCTCCAGTTTATACCTCCTGTTTCTTTAATTTCATTTTCCCAACTTTCTACAGGTCTACCTCTCTTTCGTTTCCCAACTGGGCCACGCCATTCAGTTACAGTATTTGTCCATCTTTTATCTGTGAGTCGAATAACATGACCAGCCCATTTCCACTTTAACTTCATGGCATGTTTTAATGCATCAATAGCTTTCGTTTTTTTTCTTATAGCTGCATTTCTAGTTTTGTGTATTCTACGCAGACCTAGAATGCTCCGTTCCATTGCCCTCTGAGCAGTTTGGATTTTATTTTTTGTGTATTTGTTGAATATCCAGGTTTGGCTAGCATAAGTAAGGCAAGGTAGCAAACATGAATCCATTATTTTTGTTTTTAAATTTAGAGGTAAATCTGACTTAAGTATGTATTTATAGGCCCAGAATTTGTTCCATGTGATTTTTACGCGTCTTTCAATTTCGTCTAGGTGTCTTGACTTTTTAAACGAAATTTGTTTGCCAAGGTATATATAGTCTTGCACATATTCTAGTAGAGTATTTCAAAAACTATGATGCATAAAAATAAATAAAAATCTGTTTTAGAATGCACAAGTGAAGCCCTTTCATATGATATAGTTATCCCACTTGATATAGTTATCTTACTTCGAAAATTGAAAATCCTAATTATTCGTTTATGACCACAATTTAAATTTTTTTGTGTGAGATAACCACAAATTCACAGTTTTCAGATTTTTCCCCTACTGTCAGCTATAAGACCTACCTACCTGCCAAATTTCATGATTCTAGGTCAACGGGAAGTACCCTGTAGGTTTCTTGACAGACATACAGACAGACAGACAACAAAGTGATCCTATAAGGGTTCCGTTTTTCATTTTGTGGTACGGAACCCTAAAACATGCGAAGTGCTCGTTTTGACGTTTGATAAAAAGTTTCTGATTTGACTAGTTGTCAAATACCGTATTGCCAAAGAATTACAAACTGCAAAGGAGCAACAACTCTTTAATTTCATAATCGGAATCAGTCCCCCAATTGTGTAAGCTTATATGACTAATGATTATTATCTAGCAACAATTCAATTTCGAATTATAAAGATATTAATATTGAATAATACTTATGCTATTAAGAATTTATGATTAAAACCTTTTAATCATGCGTAGCTACGCTTGATAAAAGGATCATCAATTGATAAAAAAAAATTACAAAAAAAATAAAAACCGACTTCGTTACATAAACACTAAATTATGTTTTTAATTTGTAGTTTAATGATTTTCATATCTATTTTGTACATAAATAATTATTGGGATAACATACCTCTTGTTTTATTTTATTCATTGGTCATTCAAACGCAGCGACTCTCCAGACGGTGGCGCCTGTGTCGCAGCACTCGAATGAATCGAGGGAACTCTCGGCTTGATCGAATCGACAATGTGTCAAATTAAATACCTATCTATCCATAGAAAAATAGGGCTACCTGCGTCAAATTAGTATGTACAAACATTTAACGCCTGCCAAAGACCCGCGTCGAAGCCTCGACGTTTAGTAGAGTTCCCTAACTAGCGTGAACTGCTTAATTTTTTTTATTTCTGTGGTTGCGGTGTTACTGACGCCATAGGTGGTAACTATATGTAGACTAGAATCTCATGAAAAAAAATCAAAATTTAGCAACACTCTACTCCGCGAACACCCTACGTACATAGTACTCTGTGGTGAATATTAATAATTCACCTCAGTCAATATATACACAGGATACTCACAGAGTACAGGGGTGCTAACTCCGGAATCCCACTTCAATATTTTTCATGAGATTCTTGTCCACCTATAACTTTGATCGCCAGACAACTGGAACTTCTTCCGTGTAGATTTAGGTTTTAAAATCCTGTGGAAACTGTAAATTTCAAACTAAAAGGTTTCCGACACGGTGAAGAACGTAGATTTGTTTGCTTGATGCGCCCGTCAAGCAGCTTGATCAAGCCAACGGCACTTTTCGCATATATCGAACACTGTCCGAACGTCGCGTCAAGCAATAATATAAAATCGCATCAATCATCAATCACCGTAAATACTTGACTCAAACAATCAAGCAAACTTTAAACGGCCAAAATGCTTGGCTCAAGCAAAAAGATTGACGACAAGCACGTAGATACGTGCTTGACCGTCTTGGAAGCTCTTAAGAAAGATTTCAATAAAAGTCGCATCGGTTCAATAGTCAAGGCGTCGGTGCGGATTTCCAAAAAATGTAAGGACCAAAGTATTGCGAGTTTAAAAATAAAAACATCAGAATTGTTTGTCATATTATTATATTATTAGGTACTCAAATAATAAAAGCTTACAATCATAAAAAGCACTATATTACTAACCTATACTACCGACATCCAGCAAAATATTTATAAAATAATTAATGACTCGATTATCACAGCTATTTTTGTTACAATAATTTGTGAACAACAATACACTAGCATAACAGATTAGGTACATATATTTGAACACATCCTAGTTGTACCCTATCGTAATTTAACAATAATCATAACTAGTAATAACTGACTAATTTTTTAAATTTAAAACAATATTAGTTACCTATATTGATGGCGAAATCAACAAGTCATAAAACAGCAGAATCGCTATTTATTAAATAACACGAATTATTAATAAAATTATAGAGAAAATAAATTTCGTAACAGAGCCAAACAATATAATTGAAGAAAAAGTGTCAATATAACAGATTCAAAGTTCTCACATTAAAAAATCTTACATATCAGAATGTCTGTGTTTGTCTTTTCATTACCTATACGCATATCGTTTCCCCCGATTGAGTTAAAACTTTGTACAGTTGTTGTACGGAGTTGCGCAATTCCATCAACGTACAATTATTATAGGTGGTGTTAAAAATATCGATTTAATTTTACTTATTAATATATCATACTTTAGGGTTATTTTCGAGACGCTTCTTTATTCTAATAAGCTTTCGGTAGGTAGTTTACTAACTGTAGGTAGGTATAGTACGCGACAGGTTGAGATGGCAATCGGGGTGGGGACGTCTTGCACCCCGCACAGCCCCCGCGCTAACCCGCGGGGTGATTACGTATCTTGCGACAGGCGTAAATCTCGCGATCATTGCTGTCAAACGTCACGCGTAACAGCGGCTAGAGAGAGACAGCAGTAGCCACAAAGCAAAATAAGAAGAAGAAGAGAGACACCAAATGAATTATCGGATTGCTACTGCTGTCGCGTTGCTGTCGCTACTGCAACGTTTTACGTAATCACCCCGCCGGTGTGGGAGAGCGCGGGTGTGCGGGGCGTCCCCCCGCCTGATACCCCGATTCCGTTCGCATTATACATGTAATCTAAACAATTATTTGATTGACTAAAACTTCCTCCACAGAGTAAAATACTTGTTTCCTCAAAATTCTACATAATATGTATAAGTCCCGCAAATTGCTATTGCGCTTGAACCATGTCTCATTAACATCGAAATGACGTTATTTTGGACATCAGCCGAAATAAAAACATACCATCAGCTCGAAACTTCCGTCTAGTGCTGACGTCACTAAAATGGCGGCCACGCGCATTAGCAATTTGCGGGACTTATACCTACATATTTCTATCTACAATTTAGATTGAACGGAATTGACACAAATAACTGAGTTGGAACTACCGAAATCAACAACAATTTTTGGTAATACTGATGTGATCAAGCTGCGGCATTCTTCAATTTTCTCTGGAATGACTTCATACGATATTTCTTTTTCTCTGTGAAAAAATAATAAAATATTAGAAAACATAGTATTTATTTTTATTTTCAAACTAGCTCGCGACTTCGTCCGCGTGGATTACACAATTTCAAACCCCTATTTTACTTCTTTAGGGGTAAAATTTTCAAAAATCCTTTCTTAGCGGATGTCTACGTCATAATACATGCCAAATTTTAGCTCTCTCCGTTCAGTGGTTTGAGCTGTGCGTGGTCAGTCAGTCAGTCAGCTTTTACTTTTATATGGAACCTAGCTAGCAGATAAACTGTCCAGCAATTTCTATTATTGTCGTGTTATCCCAGTTCCTACTAATATTATAAATGTGAAAGTGTGGATGCTTGGATGTTTGGATGTTTGGATTTTTGGATGTTTGGATGTTTGTTACTGAATTACGCAAAACGGCTGAACGGATTTTGATTAAATTTGGAACGGAGATAGATTATACCCTGGATTAACACATAGGTTACTTTTATCCCGGAAAATCAAAGTGTTCCCACAGGATTTTTAAAAACCTAATTTCACGCGGACGAAGTCGCGGGCATCAGCTAGTATTTGTTATATTGTCGTTTGGCGTGTTACGTTACATATCGAAAAGAACTAAATAACTTTAAAAAGAAAACATTTCTTACACTGAGATGACTCACTTTTTATCCCTGGTTAAAGCGCCGTAGAGCGTGAGTCCCTGGACACAGTTAGCGGCCGACTCGAGGCTGAGGCAGTAGGGGTGACATCGCGCGCTCTCCACTCGCTCCTGCACTAGCTTCAGCAACTGAACATGCGAGCATTTCCCATACTGCCAACAAAATATTAATTATTTCTTACTATTATAAATGCGACAATATCTCGCATTTATAATAGTAAGAAATACGCGTCTGTCCGTTTACCGCGTCACATTAAACTGATTTTGAAAAGATTTGCCACAAAGATACCTTGCATCCTTGAGACGAGAATATAGAAAACTTTTAACTCGGGATTTTTTTTAAATATTTTTGAAGGCAAGAAGAAAGAAGACAGCATAGGAAAACCAAAAATAGATTTTATAGAGCAGGTCAAGAAGAAAGGTGAAAGATATTTTATATTGGGAATCTGTCGAAGCGACAAATTTATCCGTTTAGATAACGTTTATCTGGCAGTTGAGAAAGAAACGTCATAGTACATTATACAGAGCTGAGGTTTAAAGGTGTTTATTTTTCCTTTTCTTTTTCCCCCGAATACGGCAAAGCCAAAAGGAAGGCAGTCTATGTATGTATGTTTGTCTTTATGTCTGTTCCACTGTAACGGCTAAATTACTGGGCCGATTTTGATAAATAAGGTGTCAAATAATTCGTTGTTATGGTCCGTGTGACATACATTACCGTTCGCTACATTTTTATCAAAATCGGTTGAACGGTTGGGCCGTGAAAAGCTAGCAGACAGACAGACAGACACACTTTCGCATTTATAATACTATTATGGATATGGATATCTCTTACCTGCATCATAACATCAACACAAGTCGCCAGTGTGGTTAACGCAGGCAGTACGGTCCATTGCAACAAATACTGGAGCGTCTGGTCTGACCCCGGCCTAAATGTGCCCGTATCTGTACGATATCATTATCTATACAATACTGCAGGGCTTTGTTGAATTCTGTAAAGAAACATGTATAATAGGTACATATAATATTAGGTTGCCAAGAACACGTGCGTGCATGAGTACGGTTGTGCGTGCGTGAGTGTTCGTATGCGTGCGTATGTGTGCATGAACGGGCGCGCGTGCGTGCGTGCATACGTGTGTGTGATTAGTCATAACTAGTATTCTATAGAAAAAATATAATTTAGATTTCTGTACCGGTTACCGTTGGACCAAATGGAGGTATGAATACCGACAGATTTGTACACTTCACTTTGCTTTTTATGGTAACCGTTAATCGCTAACTTTAGCCTCTGGCCATGCAACTGGACTTCAATGTTACAAATAAAAATAAAAATAAAAGATACATAATGGGGCCGATTCTCTTGTACACAATCTCTAAACTAAACTAAATTAACAGAGTCAAAATCTAGTGCTATCCTTTTCCGCAAGCAACATTGTGAAAGGAATAGCAATTATAGATTAGATGTGCCATTTTAGTTTAGTTTAGTTTAGAGACTGTGTACAAGAGAATCGGCCCCAATATTTTGCTTATAATAATTATTAGTAATTATAACAACATAGACAACCTTTTTTACATTGAAAATACAGTGAAAGACTTACCAAGTCTTCAGTCTTTCTAAATGGAAGAATTCATGTCTCAACAATATTCTGAGGCGATGGTAGTCTGCAGACAGTTGGTCTAAAAAGAGTTTTAATTAATTACAGGAACGAAAGTCATTTAAAAGCAGAAATGCGTGAATTATCTCCTGATCTATATCAATACTAATATCATAAGCGTAGGAAAAAGCGCAACCTAACGCCGACTAAAAACATACAGACCGTTTTGCTTGACGTTAATGGTATAAAACGCTGCGCTTCGTAAGTGCGTTGGACCTCCAAGATTTGAAACACAAGAACGCGTAAAACATGGCGCGTAGGCAACCACCAATAGCGGATGGACACGCGATATGATGGGCTGAGATACTTTCGCGTCATTGAAAAATAAGATTTCTGCGCAGGTGCATCGGTACAATTTATAGGTGGTAGTACTGTACCTTTACTAACATACATACATACATACAATACGCGGTCGAAAGTAATGAACATTGGCCTTTAGAATGACATTTCGGCTTTATAGAGCGTTGTCTCTGTCACTCATATATATATATGACGTTTTGTCAGTCGCAACGACTGAGACAACGCTCTGCAAATCTGCTATCTCCTTCTAAAGTTCGATGTACATCACTTTCTGCCGCGTACTGTATATACATACAGGTCAAACACATAACCCTCCTTTTGCCGCAGTCGGGTAAAAAGTGGTAGCACCGTACCTTTACTAATTTCGCGTGCACGTACAACGGAGTACACGACAGCGGGCGGGATCAAGTAATGCAGCACGGGGTTCACGTACAGCTGCAGTTGGATGATAGGCACTGCGTTCACCATCGTTTCGGCTCGCAGAATGTGTCCTGCAACAATTACTTGGATGAGTGCCCCGAACGACGGCCATTCCACACAAAATCCCTTGTTCAAGTGTAATAACCATTTTAAATTATCGATTAAACTAAAAAAACCGGCCAAGTGCGAGTCAAGCTCGCGCATCGAGGGTTACGTGCTATAGTCGTATTTTTTCAACATTTTGCACGATAATTCAAAAACTAAAATAAATAAATAAAATAAAAATAAAAAAGCCTTTTATTCATCCTTAATAAATTATTAAACAAATAATTAGTTGACAAAAAATAATTAAAATTCACAGCTATATAGATCAATTTACTTGTGCATGCATTAGTTAGTATTTATTATTTAATCTTAAAATATAATAATTATTAGAAATGTCATTATTTGTTTTCTTTTTATTTTAAGGACCCCTCAGCGAGAAAGGCCTCCTCCAGATTTTCCAGGTCTTCCTGTATAGAGCCTTTTTTCTCCAGTTTATACCTCCTGTTTCTTTAATTTCATTTTCCCAACTTTCTACAGGTCTACCTCTCTTTCGTTTCCCAACTGGGCCACGCCATTCAGTTACAGTATTTGTCCATCTTTTATCTGTGAGTCGAATAACATGACCAGCCCATTTCCACTTTAACTTCATGGCATGTTTTAATGCATCAATAGCTTTCGTTTTTTTCTTATAGCTGCATTTCTAGTTTTGTGTATTCTACGCAGACCTAGAATGCTCCGTTCCATTGCCCTCTGAGCAGTTTGGATTTTATTTTTTGTGTATTTGTTGAATATCCAGGTTTGGCTAGCATAAGTAAGGCAAGGTAGCAAACATGAATCCATTATTTTTGTTTTTAAATTTAGAGGTAAATCTGACTTAAGTATGTATTTATAGGCCCAGAATTTGTTCCATGTGATTTTTACGCGTCTTTCCAATTTCGTCTAGGTGTCTTGACTTTTTAAACGAAATTTGTTTGCCAAGGTATATATAGTCTTGCACATATTCTAGTAGAGTATTTCAAAAACTATGATGCATAAAAATAAATAAAAATCTGTTTTAGAATGCACAAGTGAAGCCCTTTCATATGATATAGTTATCCCACTTGATATAGTTATCTTACTTCGAAAATTGAAAATCCTAATTATTCGTTTATGACCACAATTTAAATTTTTTTGTGTGAGATAACCACAAATTCACAGTTTTCAGATTTTTCCCCTACTGTCAGCTATAAGACCTACCTACCTGCCAAATTTCATGATTCTAGGTCAACGGGAAGTACCCTGTAGGTTTCTTGACAGACATACAGACAGACAGACAACAAAGTGATCCTATAAGGGTTCCGTTTTTCATTTGTGGTACGGAACCCTAAAACATGCGAAGTGCTCGTTTTGACGTTTGATAAAAAGTTTCTGATTTGACTAGTTGTCAAATACCGTATTGCCAAAGAATTACAAACTGCAAAGGAGCAACAACTCTTTAATTTCATAATCGGAATCAGTCCCCCAATTGTGTAAGCTTATATGACTAATGATTATTATCTAGCAACAATTCAATTTCGAATTATAAAGATATTAATATTGAATAATACTTATGCTATTAAGAATTTATGATTAAAACCTTTTAATCATGCGTAGCTACGCTTGATAAAAGGATCATCAATTGATAAAAAAAAATTACAAAAAAAAATAAAAACCGACTTCGTTACATAAACACTAAATTATGTTTTTAATTTGTAGTTTAATGATTTTCATATCTATTTTGTACATAAATAATTATTGGGATAACATACCTCTTGTTTTATTTTATTCATTGGTCATTCAAACGCAGCGACTCTCCAGACGGTGGCGCCTGTGTCGCAGCACTCGAATGAATCGAGGGAACTCTCGGCTTGATCGAATCGACAATGTGTCAAATTAAATACCTATCTATCCATAGAAAAATAGGGCTACCTGCGTCAAATTAGTATGTACAAACATTTAACGCCTGCCAAAGACCCGCGTCGAAGCCTCGACGTTTAGTAGAGTTCCCTAACTAGCGTGAACTGCTTAATTTTTTTTATTTCTGTGGTTGCGGTGTTACTGACGCCATAGGTGGTAACTATATGTAGACTAGAATCTCATGAAAAAAATCAAAATTTAGCAACACTCTACTCCGCGAACACCCTACGTACATAGTACTCTGTGGTGAATATTAATAATTCACCTCAGTCAATATATACACAGGATACTCACAGAGTACAGGGGTGCTAACTCCGGAATCCCACTTCAATATTTTTCATGAGATTCTTGTCCACCTATAACTTTGATCGCCAGACAACTGGAACTTCTTCCGTGTAGATTTAGGTTTTAAAATCCTGTGGAAACTGTAAATTTCAAACTAAAAGGTTTCCGACACGGTGAAGAACGTAGATTTGTTTGCTTGATGCGCCCGTCAAGCAGCTTGATCAAGCCAACGGCACTTTTCGCATATATCGAACACTGTCCGAACGTCGCGTCAAGCAATAATATAAAATCGCATCAATCATCAATCACCGTAAATACTTGACTCAAACAATCAAGCAAACTTTAAACGGCCAAAATGCTTGGCTCAAGCAAAAAGATTGACGACAAGCACGTATCTACGTGCTTGACCGTCTTGGAAGCTCTTAAGAAAGATTTCAATAAAAGTCGCATCGGTTCAATAGTCAAGGCGTCGGTGCGGATTTCCAAAAATGTAAGGACCAAAGTATTGCGAGTTTAAAAATAAAAACATCAGAATTGTTTGTCATATTATTATATTATTAGGTACTCAAATAATAAAAGCTTACAATCATAAAAAGCACTATATTACTAACCTATACTACCGACATCCAGCAAAATATTTATAAAATAATTAATGACTCGATTATCACAGCTATTTTTGTTACAATAATTTGTGAACAACAATACACTAGCATAACAGATTAGGTACATATATTTGAACACATCCTAGTTGTACCCTATCGTAATTTAACAATAATCATAACTAGTAATAACTGACTAATTTTTTAAATTTAAAACAATATTAGTTACCTATATTGATGGCGAAATCAACAAGTCATAAAACAGCAGAATCGCTATTTATTAAATAACACGAATTATTAATAAAATTATAGAGAAAATAAATTTCGTAACAGAGCCAAACAATATAATTGAAGAAAAAGTGTCAATATAACAGATTCAAAGTTCTCACATTAAAAAATCTTACATATCAGAATGTCTGTGTTTGTCTTTTCATTACCTATACGCATATCGTTTCCCCCGATTGAGTTAAAACTTTGTACAGTTGTTGTACGGAGTTGCGCAATTCCATCAACGTACAATTATTATAGGTGGTGTTAAAAATATCGATTTAATTTTACTTATTAATATATCATACTTTAGGGTTATTTTCGAGACGCTTCTTTATTCTAATAAGCTTTCGGTAGGTAGTTTACTAACTGTAGGTAGGTATAGTACGCGACAGGTTGAGATGGCAATCGGGGTGGGGACGTCTTGCACCCCGCACAGCCCCCGCGCTAACCCGCGGGGTGATTACGTATCTTGCGACAGGCGTAAATCTCGCGATCATTGCTGTCAAACGTCACGCGTAACAGCGGCTAGAGAGAGACAGCAGTAGCCACAAAGCAAAATAAGAAGAAGAAGAGAGACACCAAATGAATTATCGGATTGCTACTGCTGTCGCGTTGCTGTCGCTACTGCAACGTTTTACGTAATCACCCCGCCGGTGTGGGAGAGCGCGGGTGTGCGGGGCGTCCCCCCGCCTGATACCCCGATTCCGTTCGCATTATACATGTAATCTAAACAATTATTTGATTGACTAAAACTTCCTCCACAGAGTAAAATACTTGTTTCCTCAAAATTCTACATAATATGTATAAGTCCCGCAAATTGCTATTGCGCTTGAACCATGTCTCATTAACATCGAAATGACGTTATTTTGACATCAGCCGAAATAAAAACATACCATCAGCTCGAAACTTCCGTCTAGTGCTGACGTCACTAAAATGGCGGCCACGCGCATTAGCAATTTGCGGGACTTATACCTACATATTTCTATCTACAATTTAGATTGAACGGAATTGACACAAATAACTGAGTTGGAACTACCGAAATCAACAACAATTTTTGGTAATACTGATGTGATCAAGCTGCGGCATTCTTCAATTTTCTCTGGAATGACTTCATACGATATTTCTTTTTCTCTGTGAAAAAATAATAAAATATTAGAAAACATAGTATTTTATTTTTATTTTCAAACTAGCTCGCGACTTCGTCCGCGTGGATTACACAATTTCAAACCCCTATTTTACTTCTTTAGGGGTAAAATTTTCAAAAATCCTTTCTTAGCGGATGTCTACGTCATAATACATGCCAAATTTTAGCTCTCTCCGTTCAGTGGTTTGAGCTGTGCGTGGTCAGTCAGTCAGTCAGCTTTTACTTTTATATGGAACCTAGCTAGCAGATAAAACTGTCCAGCAATTTCTATTATTGTCGTGTTATCCCAGTTCCTACTAATATTATAAATGTGAAAGTGTGGATGCTTGGATGTTTGGATGTTTGGATTTTTGGATGTTTGGATGTTTGTTACTGAATTACGCAAAAACGGCTGAACGGATTTTGATTAAATTTGGAACGGAGATAGATTATACCCTGGATTAACACATAGGTTACTTTTTATCCCGGAAAATCAAAGTGTTCCCACAGGATTTTTAAAAACCTAATTTCACGCGGACGAAGTCGCGGGCATCAGCTAGTATTTGTTATATTGTCGTTTGGCGTGTTACGTTACATATCGAAAAGAACTAAATAACTTTAAAAAGAAAACATTTCTTACACTGAGATGACTCACTTTTTATCCCTGGTTAAAGCGCCGTAGAGCGTGAGTCCCTGGACACAGTTAGCGGCCGACTCGAGGCTGAGGCAGTAGGGGTGACATCGCGCGCTCTCCACTCGCTCCTGCACTAGCTTCAGCAACTGAACATGCGAGCATTTCCCATACTGCCAACAAAATATTAATTATTTCTTACTATTATAAATGCGACAATATCTCGCATTTATAATAGTAAGAAATACGCGTCTGTCCGTTTACCGCGTCACATTAAACTGATTTTGAAAAGATTTGCCACAAAGATACCTTGCATCCTTGAGACGAGAATATAGAAAACTTTTAACTCGGGATTTTTTTTTAAATATTTTTGAAGGCAAGAAGAAAGAAGACAGCATAGGAAAACCAAAAATAGATTTTATAGAGCAGGTCAAGAAGAAAGGTGAAAGATATTTTATATTGGGAATCTGTCGAAGCGACAAATTTATCCGTTTAGATAACGTTTATCTGGCAGTTGAGAAAGAAACGTCATAGTACATTATACAGAGCTGAGGTTTAAAGGTGTTTATTTTTCCTTTTCTTTTTCCCCGAATACGGCAAAGCCAAAAGGAAGGCAGTCTATGTATGTATGTTTGTCTTTATGTCTGTTCCACTGTAACGGCTAAATTACTGGGCCGATTTTGATAAATAAGGTGTCAAATAATTCGTTGTTATGGTCCGTGTGACATACATTACCGTTCGCTACATTTTATCAAAATCGGTTGAACGGTTGGGCCGTGAAAAGCTAGCAGACAGACAGACAGACACACTTTCGCATTTATAATACTATTATGGATATGGATATCTCTTACCTGCATCATAACATCAACACAAGTCGCCAGTGTGGTTAACGCAGGCAGTACGGTCCATTGCAACAAATACTGGAGCGTCTGGTCTGACCCCGGCCTAAATGTGCCCGTATCTGTTACGATATCATTATCTATACAATACTGCAGGGCTTTGTTGAATTTCTGTAAAGAAACATGTATAATAGGTACATATAATATTAGGTTGCCAAGAACACGTGCGTGCATGAGTACGGTTGTGCGTGCGTGAGTGTTCGTATGCGTGCGTATGTGTGCATGAACGGGCGCGCGTGCGTGCGTGCATACGTGTGTGTGATTAGTCATAACTAGTATTTCTATAGAAAAAATATAATTTAGATTTCTGTACCGGTTACCGTTGGACCAAATGGAGGTATGAATACCGACAGATTTGTACCACTTCACTTTGCTTTTTATTGGTAACCGTTAATCGCTAACTTTAGCCTCTGGCCATGCAACTGGACTTCAATGTTACAAATAAAATAAAAATAAAAGATACATAATGGGGCCGATTCTCTTGTACACAATCTCTAAACTAAACTAAATTAACAGGTCAAAATCTAGTGCTATCCTTTTCCGCAAGCAACATTGTGAAAGGAATAGCAATTATAGATTTAGATGTGCCATTTTAGTTTAGTTTAGTTTAGAGACTGTGTACAAGAGAATCGGCCCCAATATTTTGCTTATAATAATTATTAGTAATTATAACAACATAGACAACCTTTTTTACATTGAAAATACAGTGAAAGACTTACCAAGTCTTCAGTCTTTTCTAAATGGAAGAATTCATGTCTCAACAATATTCTGAGGCGATGGTAGTCTGCAGACAGTTGGTCTAAAAAGAGTTTTAATTAATTACAGGAACGAAAGTCATTTAAAAGCAGAAATGCGTGAATTATCTCCTGATCTATATCAATACTAATATCATAAGCGTAGAAAAGCGCAACCTAACGCCGACTAAAAACATACAGACCGTTTTGCTTGACGTTAATGGTAAAAACGCTGCGCTTCTGTAAGTGCGTTGGACCTCAAGATTTGAAACACAAGAACGCGTAAAACATGGCGCGTAGGCAACCACCAATAGCGGATGGACACGCGATATGATGGGCTGAGATACTTTCGCGTCATTGAAAAATAAGATTTCTGCGCAGGTGCATCGGTACAATTTATAGGTGGTAGTACTGTACCTTTACTAACATACATACATACATACAATACGCGGTCGAAAGTAATGAACATTGGCCTTTAGAATGACATTTCGGCTTTATAGAGCGTTGTCTCTGTCACTCATATATATATATGACGTTTTGTCAGTCGCAACGACTGAGACAACGCTCTGCAAATCTGCTATCTCCTTCTAAAGTTCGATGTACATCACTTTCTGCCGCGTACTGTATATACATACAGGTCAAACACATAACCCTCCTTTTGCCGCAGTCGGGTAAAAAGTGGTAGCACCGTACCTTTACTAATTTCGCGTGCACGTACAACGGAGTACACGACAGCGGGCGGGATCAAGTAATGCAGCACGGGGTTCACGTACAGCTGCAGTTGGATGATAGGCACTGCGTTCACCATCGTTTCGGCTCGCAGAATGTGTCCTGCAACAATTACTTGGATGAGTGCCCCGAACGACGGCCATTCCACACAAAATCCCTTTGTTCAAGTGTAATAACCATTTTAAATTATCGATTAAACTAAAAAAACCGGCCAAGTGCGAGTCAAGCTCGCGCATCGAGGGTTACGTGCTATAGTCGTATTTTTTCAACATTTTGCACGATAATTCAAAAACTAAAATAAATAAATAAAATAAAAATAAAAAAGCCTTTTATTCATCCTTAATAAATTATTAAACAAATAATTAGTTGACAAAAAATAATTAAAATTCACAGCTATATAGATCAATTTACTTGTGCATGCATTAGTTAGTATTTATTATTTAATCTTAAAATATAATAATTATTAGAAATGTCATTATTTGTTTTCTTTTTATTTTAAGGACCCCTCAGCGAGAAAGGCCTCCTCCAGATTTTTCCAGGTCTTCCTGTCTAGAGCCTTTTTTCTCCAGTTTATACCTCCTGTTTCTTTAATTTCATTTTCCCAACTTTCTACAGGTCTACCTCTCTTTCGTTTCCCAACTGGGCCACGCCATTCAGTTACAGTATTTGTCCATCTTTTATCTGTGAGTCGAATAACATGACCAGCCCATTTCCACTTTAACTTCATGGCATGTTTTAATGCATCAATAGCTTTCGTTTTTTTTCTTATAGCTGCATTTCTAGTTTTGTGTATTCTACGCAGACCTAGAATGCTCCGTTCCATTGCCCTCTGAGCAGTTTGGATTTTATTTTTTGTGTATTTGTTGAATATCCAGGTTTGGCTAGCATAAGTAAGGCAAGGTAGCAAACATGAATCCATTATTTTTGTTTTTAAATTTAGAGGTAAATCTGACTTAAGTATGTATTTATAGGCCCAGAATTTGTTCCATGTGATTTTTACGCGTCTTTCAATTTCGTCTAGGTGTCTTGACTTTTTAAACGAAATTTGTTTGCCAAGGTATATATAGTCTTGCACATATTCTAGTAGAGTATTTCAAAAACTATGATGCATAAAAATAAATAAAAATCTGTTTTAGAATGCACAAGTGAAGCCCTTTCATATGATATAGTTATCCCACTTGATATAGTTATCTTACTTCGAAAATTGAAAATCCTAATTATTCGTTTATGACCACAATTTAAATTTTTTTGTGTGAGATAACCACAAATTCACAGTTTTCAGATTTTTCCCCTACTGTCAGCTATAAGACCTACCTACCTGCCAAATTTCATGATTCTAGGTCAACGGGAAGTACCCTGTAGGTTTCTTGACAGACATACAGACAGACAGACAACAAAGTGATCCTATAAGGGTTCCGTTTTTCATTTTGTGGTACGGAACCCTAAAACATGCGAAGTGCTCGTTTTGACGTTTGATAAAAAGTTTCTGATTTGACTAGTTGTCAAATACCGTATTGCCAAAGAATTACAAACTGCAAAGGAGCAACAACTCTTTAATTTCATAATCGGAATCAGTCCCCCAATTGTGTAAGCTTATATGACTAATGATTATTATCTAGCAACAATTCAATTTCGAATTATAAAGATATTAATATTGAATAATACTTATGCTATTAAGAATTTATGATTAAAACCTTTTAATCATGCGTAGCTACGCTTGATAAAAGGATCATCAATTGATAAAAAAAAATTACAAAAAAAATAAAAACCGACTTCGTTACATAAACACTAAAAATTGAAAAATAATTTAATTTATTACCGAATATATTATGTATACAAGAGTTAATATAGTTCCATAATAATACTTTTTGGTGCCGGTGCCAATTAGCTTTAGCTGCGCGAATCGTCTGGACTTCATATTTTTATGGGACTCCACAATGGCACCTCATTGGCACCGACCCCAAAAAATATTATTATGGAACTATATTAACTCTTGTATACATAATATATTCGGTAATAAATTAAATTATTTTTCAATTTTTAGTGTTTATGTAACGAAGTCGGTTTTTATTTTTTTTGTAAAAAATTTTTATTTCACAATTTTTAGTGGCCCCATGGAATTATGCTATGACTGGGTAAAAATCTACTGTTTACTAAGCTATTACACTGATCGCGAGCAATTTACTCTTATCCGTTGAGGAGTTCCAGTATCTATCTTCGAAGATGTTCATCAGATCTTCACCAAATTGAAATGGGACCAACTTTGAAGTATACCCTTTCAAACAAAAAAAGAATTTTCAAAATCGGTCCAGGCGTTTTTGAGTAATCGGGGAACATACATAAAAAATAAAAAAAATAAAAAAAATAAAAAAAAAAGATTCCGACGAATTGAGAACCTCCTCCTTTTTTTGAAGTCGGTTAAAAATAGTACGCACTACGAATTTTAGGTCGTAACTCGTAATTAGGTTTTTAAAGTTCACTCCACGCATTTTAGAATTATACGTGCATGATATGACAGGAACCTAACCGCAAGGTACACAGGTATAGTCGAGACTCGCGACAGGTCGAGATAGCAATCGGGGAGGGAACGCCCCGCACAGCCGCACAGCCGCACAGACCCCGCGCAAACACCGTGCGGGCGAACACGGGGACATGCGGGTGTGCGGGGAATGTCCTTAGACCCCGATTGCTATCTCAACCCGTCGCGGACCATACAAAGTTTCAACTCAAACAGATGAACGATGCGCAAATTCATATAGATAACCAACGCACAGACAAGTCATATTTTTGATCCTATACTCCTACTCTGTATATACTTTGTAAGAATCCCCGCGACTTCATCCATGTGGATTTAGGTTTTTAAAAATCCCGTGGTAGGTAACTACTTGATTTTCCGGTAGGTATAAAAATAGCCTATACGTCCATCTCCGGGATGCAAATTATTTCTGTATCAAATATCGTCAGTGTCGGTTAAACGGATGTGCCGTGAAGAGATAACAGACAGACACACACTTTTGCATTTTTAATATTAGCATGGATATGGATTAACAAAACAACAGCAAAATATTAATTTATCATGATATATCAATCGAAAGGCCTACCTTACATAGTATTTTGCTGATTACCCGATAAGTACGAAGTCGACATATCAAATCAAAGACTGTTATCAACCGATAAGATAACACAGTCATACATCTCGCTATTTAGGCATAATTTTAATAGCGTAAGCTACTGATAAAACTATATGAGGAAAATGACTTGAATAAACTCAACATTTTGTATTAACTAGGTATAGTTAAATTGCTTATCAACTAGTATCATTAAAAGGAAAAGCTGACTGACTGACTGACTGATCTATCAACGCACAGCTCAAACTACTGGACGGATCGGGCTGAAATTTTGCATGCAGATAGCTATTATAACATAGACATCCGCTAAGAAAGGATTTTTGAAAATTCAATCCCTAAAGGGGTAAAACAGGGGTTTGAAATTTGTGTAGTCCACGCGGACGAAGTCGCGGTAATTAAGCTAGTGCGACTATAAAGAAGTATAATGTTCTTACCTTTCATTTTCCGTTGCACATCGCAGTTGACGTCTATCGGCACGCTGGGTACGAGGCGTAGCTTCTGGTCCCGGTCTAGTGTGACCATCTTCTTGTGTACGACCAGTATTCTCTCCACACTGCGCTTTATGTCGTTTTCGAACACAGACGCTCCAAGGGTCCGTAGTACTTCTATTAGCCATTCGTCTTACCTTTCATTTTCCGTTGCACATCGCAGTTGACGTCTATCGGCACGCTGGGTACGAGCAGTAGCTTCTGGTCGCGGTCTAGTGTGACCATCTTCTTGTGTACGACCAGTATTCGCTCCACACTGCGCTTTATGTCGTTTTCGAACACAGACGCTCCAAGGGTCCGTAGTACTTCTATTAGCCATTCGTCTTACCTTTCATTTTCCGTTGCACATCGCAGTTGACGTCTATCGGCACGCTGGGTACGAGCAGTAGCTTCTGGTCGCGATCTAGTGTGACCATCTTCTTGTGTACGACCAGTATTCGCTCCACACTGCGCTTTATGTCGTTTTCGAACACAGACGCTCCAAGGGTTCGTAGTACTTCTATTAGCCATTCGACTTTCTTTAAAACCTGAAAGAAGAGTTTCAATATTTGAACCAACTAAGGCTGCCATGTTTTTTTAGGGTTTCGTACCCAAAAGGTAAAACGGAACCTAAGACTAAGACCCCACTGTCCGTCCGTCTGCTGTCCCTCTGTCACCAGGCTGTATCTTATGAACCGTGATAACTAGACAGTTGAAATTTTCACAGATGATGTATTTCTGTTGCCGCTATACAAATACTAAAAAACAGAATAAAATAAATATTTAAGGGGGCTCTCATACCTACAACAAACGTGATTTTTTTGCTCGTTTTTGCATTGATAACGCCAACAGGTAGACGCTTGAAATATTCGCAGAATATTTAATTATATGTTCACTTTAAAAATACAGAGAAAGGAGTTACCTGATCAAATGTCAACGCCTCATTCTTCATCAAACTCTCCATAAGGACGATGGCCAACAGATTAGTTATAGTAACAACTGTGATCTCCTGTTGCAACGTCACTATATAATCCGCTATATCCTGAACCATGTCCACTTGGTTTGCAGTCAACTGCTGCAAATCCAGAGGCTTCAAGGATTCGGACCGAGCGGACGCGTCAACGGACCGATCGCTCGACTGATCCAGGTATTCCTTGATCGATATCGGATCTCCCAGATTGATGTAAATGTTGCCAAAGTGGTCGTTTAGCCTGTGGAGAGATTTCAGGAGTCCCTGTAACGGGATTTCAATGATACGACATGTGCCCCGACAATAATTGAAACGTACAGGAATTACAAAGATATCTAAATATATAAAAGGAAAAGGTGACTGACAGACTGAAATATCAACGCACAGCTCAAACTACTGGACCGATCGGGCTGAAATTTGGCAGGCAGATAGCTATTATGACGTAGACATCCGCTAAAAAAGGATTTTTGAAAATTCAACCACTAAGGGGCCGAAATAGGAGTTTGAAATTTGTGTAGTCCACGCGGATGAAGTCGCGAGCATAAGCTAGTCTAACTATAGTCCACGACACGTCGAGATGGCAATCAGGGTATGAGACGGGTGGAGGGGGGGGCGCGCCCCGCACAGCCGCACGTCACCCGCGGTCGCCCGCACCGGGTTAGCGCGGGGGCTGTGCGAGGCGTGCTTAACCCCAAAGTCTCGATCACCGTAAGCGTTGTTTTATAGGATATATTTCGGAGTGCTCAGGAACTTTGCGGTCTTGTCCCCCTCTTCACTGAAGAGGGGGACAAGACCGCAAAGTTCCTGAGCACTCAGTCTTCACCATTAATTTACCACCGAGCCGCAAGATGTCGGTCGAGTATCCATCCTTATGTCGTCGACATTCCATCCACACGCACGAAACGTTTTGCGTCATCATTCCTTATAGATACGCTTGGCTAAGGTTTGGTATACTCTTCCGCGATCTGTGTTTTCTACCAATTACAACCTGGGTGTCTTTAAAACAAGATTGTAAAGGCATTTTCTAGGCAAACGCGCCCCATCTTCAGCCACATCATCACTTTACATCAGGTATGATTATGGTCAAGTACACCTACTGCACTAAGTCTGTACTGTATACTGTAGTAAGCCTATACAGTACCCTTATTATGAATGCGAAAGTGTTTGTTTGTTTGTCCTTCAATCACATCGCAACGGTGCAACGGATTGACGTGATTTTTTGCGTAGATATAGATAAAGACCTGGAGAGTGACATAGGCTACTTTTTATCCCGGAAAATCAAAGAGTTCCTACGGGATTTTTAAAAACCTAATTCCACGCGGACGAAGTCGCGGGCATCAGCTAGTACTGAATAAACATATAAAAAAGAAAAAATAACTTACCCCAGTGGTCTCTTTTGGTTTGGGGACTCCCAGGTGTTCGTACGCGAACAAACTCTGTTCCACCACACGATCGTAGCTGATGTTGATGGGAACCAGTGTGATATCTGTCACTTCGCGCGCGAAGTACGGAACCAGCGTCATTGAGAGCATGCCTACCAAAGAAAAATAATACCAAAAATCAAAAGCATTTATTTACAGAGAAGGTATTACAATAATTTCAAGAACAAATGAAGTTCATAGTACAAGTAAGAAGTATCTCATACCGTACTTAGGAGGCAGACTCTTATTGATCCTGCTTCTGGTTCCTTCTAGAAAGAACTCGACGGGCGTGCCATGCTTCGCGACCAGGGTTCGCACGTAATGCCGCAGCGTCGCCGCGTAGAGACAATACCACTAAAGTTCATAGAAAGTCAGAAGTAGATATCTCATACCATTCTTAGGAGGCAGACTCTTATTGCTTCTAGAAAGAACTCGACGGGCGCGCCATGCTTTGCCACCAGGGTTCGCACATAATGCCGCAGCACGCGGCGTAGAGACGCTAACACATAAAGTTCATAGTAAGAAATATCTCTTACCGTACTTAGGAGGCAGACTCTTATTGCTCCTACTTCTGGTTCCTTCTAGAAAGAACTCGACGGGCGCGCCATGCTTCGCCACCAGGGTTCGCACGTAATGCCGCAGTGTCGCCGCGTAAAGAGGCGCCCCTACTAACGTTCGCCGAATGTAGAAGGCGCCAGTTTCTCTCATGGTTTGACCGACCACAGCCATTGAGTAGAAATCTAGTGAAAACATTGACTCTAATAATACCCTATTCAAATTATAACAAACAGCAGTGATAGCCTAGTAGTCGTTGGCCTCCTATTCGGGAGGTCACGGGTTTGATTTTGGGCACGGAACTCTTAATTTTTCGAAATTATGTGCGTCTTGGTACTGATGTCATCAACGTCAAGTCGCCGTCCCCGGCGAATAAAATGATAACCGCTATTACCATCGTTTTAGGCCTCCTACGCACTGGCGACCATAGACGCGGCCAGGCCGCCGCGGCTATGGTCGCCGGTGCGTAGGCAAGCGCGACATGTGGACGGCCGAAAAATTTGCAGTCGACTTCATTGGACTTTATTGGAGTAATCATTTGATGCTAAATCCCATAAACCTCTTCTATTTTCAACTTCAATTATGAACCTTTCCGTGTCGAAATTGGCCATTGTAAAATAATCACTCTGTAGCTAGCTACACGTCTGGTCGCCGCGGCCGATGCGGTAGCACTGATGAATTTTAATACAGAAGTGATGTTCTCGACGGCCACGATTGGTCGCTGGTCGCGTGGCATCAAATTGGACGCCGCGGCCAACGGTGGCCGCTGGTCGCTGGCCGCTAAGTGCGTAGGGGCTATAGCGATTGCCATATAAAGTCCAGAATTCACTGGCCGCCGCGGCCAGGTCGCGGCGACCATGGTCGCCAGTGCGTAGGAGGCCTTAGTGTTATGCGATTTTTGAGGTCTACGGCGCCAAATACATCTACCTAATTTTTTTTGTAATTTTTTTGCCGTTATTTAAAAAGTTATTAAAAAATACAACATTATTCCTATTTTTTTCTAGTACATTGTGTAAATTGCAAGACAGTGTTAGTAAAATTTTTCCATACTTATCACATGGCAAACGCTTTTACAATTATATTCTCGTTCAACGAGTTGACAAAATAATTTTTAAAAGCAGTTATCATTTTGTTCTCGTAAAGAAAAGTTTAGGTATGACGACTAATATTTCTTTAGTAAAATCGTTTCATTAGTACTGAGCAGCAAAATATATTGCCATACTTTTCCGTCATACAGACTAGATTAACGATAGATAGTGATAGCGGGATATGATGATGGTAACGTTTGTGGTACGCGAATTAGTACACTCGATAACATGCATAAGCAATTTTTTGACTTAGATACATTTTTTAAATAAGAATAGCAAGCAAACGAGCAGGCGGTTTACCTAATGTTAAGTGATTACCGCCACCCATGAACGTTTGCAGCACCAGAGGAACCGCCAAAGCGTTGCCGGCCTTTCAGTAATTTGTTGGTCCACCCCTTGAATAACTACATGTTGTAATCTATTGGGAAGGGAGTTGATTACTCGGTTTGCATGTGCGTGGAAAAAAGGATTTGGCATAACGGGCGGTCGAAGTGCACCAGGCACCCAGGTGGTGAGGGGGAAATTGCTTACGGTGGCGTGCGGTGCGGTTGTAGAAAAATCAGTCAGAAACTCTTTGGCAATGTGGGCCAGTGTATCATCCGATTTGCACAAAGATGAAAACGTGGAACGAAAGAAGTTGCCTTGTATGGCTTTCGACAGGGACCAGAACGCGTAGAAACCAGGAGGCATTGCGACCAATTCTATCAACGTGCTTGAGTTTTGCCCTGGCAATGGTATTTTTGTGGATCTAGAGCGGGTATTAATTTTTTCTAGATTGGCGGGGGTTTGGGTGGTAGTTGCATTGTGCTGAACACCAGGACTGGTTAAGGTTGGCAGCCCTCTTACAAGCAACGGCTACAGCACAGATGTTGGAGTCATTTTCAGAAAAACAAAGCTGCCCTCATAGGTATGAGGCGTAGAATTCGGGGTCGGTCCATAGACCATCCCAGTCAGCTGATTTATAGTGCCATACTCTACGGCTACCGGTACCACGCGTACGAACGGATGATGGAAGCTGCACGATGGTCTGTTCCAAGCAGTGACCAAAAGTCCCTAGTGGAGCATCGACACTAACTTGGTAGCCGTTAGGGTGAGTGTTGAGGGAAAGATTGAGAACAGAGGTTCAGCGTTTGTGGTCAGCAATATCGGGAATCTTTGTTGGTACAGTAACCAATTGGATAGCCAGGACAAGATTATGCGCACACCTCCCGGTATAATCAGTATCCTACGTGATCGTAGTCATTCCACACGGTGGGAAATAAAGTTACCTAGGATCATCACCTCGGCGGAAGGAATATGCTCCAATACATAGTCCACCGATATTTTGACGCGGTCAAAGAGTCGGACCGTCTCTACGTTACCGCGCTATGGGATCTGTACAGGCACGCGTAGACTCGGGTTTAACCCCGAAGTCCACGCGTAACCAAAGAAGAGACAGGTCCCCAACCTCTAGGCTGTAGAGGCGTTGACCGCAAATATTCCCCTAATATACACATACACGCCAGCACGTGGCAAAAAGACGTGTTGCAGTTTTTAGCCGGGGTATGTTAGATAAGAAGTATCGTCGGGGGTGAGATTTGGGTTTCAGTTAGAAAGAGTATAGATGGTTTTGCCGTTTCAAGGTGGTGGCGAATGGCGTTTAGGTTGGAGTGCAACCCTCTAATGTTGTAAAAGTTCACACAGAGTGTGGAACGAGGCACCGCTGTAGAACGATTCTTTCTTCTACTTTTTGGCATCATGTGTGTATACTAGGTGACCGGGTTAGCGAATAATGCAGCAATGGTTGTCTCCTGGTCAAAGACATGGAGTCAGCCGCTCTCGATTACGTAGGTAGAGTATGTTACTGGCACGGGGGACGGAAGGGTCACCAACCCAATCCGTTAAATGACCGGCGGCGGCGGGACAGCCTCCTAGGTCGGGAATCCTAGGTTCGGACCCCCTACGGACCAACGCGTGGCCAGCGGACACCCGTTTCATCGGGTCTCCCATCGGGTGCCAATATATCGCGCCTATGAATACGAGAAGGATTAATTAATCTCCACGATGGAACCAATGGCCACAGTAATTACACCATTCTGGAGATGGGAGAGGGAAAGTCTCTCCAGCTCGCAGCCGGAACGCATGGAATGCTTTGCGGCTGGATACGACTGGAGTGTGGTCCCTAGCCAGGCGACTCAGCCAGGTAGAATCCTACCACGAAGCAGACATACCTTAGAGATTACGCCGTGCGGTATTAAACACAGCGACCCATAAATGGGACTGGCAGCGCCAGAGCCTCGTTAGATAATTGGAAGGGTGCACCACGGGCAGGTGAGGTTGACTTTGGCCACTAAGGTGGAATTTGGGCCACTTCCAACCCAAAACAGTAGCTTACAGTGGACCTCTGCCACTAATAATAATTTGTAGGGAGTCAAGAAGGCGCCCCGGGAAATGCCAAGAGCAAGTACCGAACGGGCGCCCTCCCGCGATTCGGCCCATATAACCGAGAGGTTGGTGGGGCCATGGGAGGTAGAGGTCTCAGGACCTCTGCCACTAAGCAAGGCAGCTTACACGCTGATCTTATGAGTCTTTGTAGGATAGAAGTCATCCCCAGTTACTATTATCATGTATTTTACGATTCCTTTACCACTGACGATAGTTTCGATTGCAATTCTAATGATTATGATGAGGAAGATCAAGAGGATTAACTTTTTTGTTTTAAATTTTTAACAAAGCAAATAGCTAGTTACCATAATTTTGTTTTATTGACTAAACCGGAATAAACGTATAAGGATGTATTACTATACAAAACATATTCAATATGAACCAGAATAAAATGGCAAGCTATCATTATTTTCATTATTTTGGTTCCGAGTATGCATAGAATATAATTGTAAAGCAATATAGCAATATTTACTGTCTCAACAATGTTACGCGAATAAAATGGTAAGTGTACATTAGTAAATTTAGACAACGTGATAATTTTATTAATTTCTTAAATTTGAAATATCTTTAATAATATTAAATCTAATTAAAATTTACCAAAACATAACGAAAGCTAAAAAAATTAGCTCTCATTTGAGCCATCTATCTCTATTCTGAGTCTATTGCTTTGCGAACAATTGTCAAAAATCAGTTTTTTATTTCTCCTGAATAGTTGAATTTTTCCGATTACCATTTTATTCGCCGGGGACGGCGAAGTGACGATTACTCAAGGAATAAATTGGGCCTAAAGGCAGTTTTTGTATTGAATATCTGTTAAAATATCAAATCTACACACACTTAGTTTACTACGGAATCCTAAGTCACATGCAACACATTTTTCAGTACTGAATATTTTAGAAGGATCTAAGCACAACGCCAAAAACACAAGATGTCAAAAATTATAATTGTGGCATTTTGTCCCTAACCTTTCATTATTGCTAAACGCCACGATTTTAATTTTGGCATTTTTTATTATAGGTACCTTTACTTACGCAAAGTACCAAACGAACATAACGCCCAAAACGCTAACAGCCTATATAAAATGTTTGGAAATACTAAACCCAAAACTTCATAATCAAAGTGTTCTTCAATATTAGGACTTCTTAAATTATAAGATTTAAAAGATAGTTTTATGTTTAATTTTTATAGTTTAAGTTCATAATATAGTTTAGTGTTTTTTTGCATGGATGTGTTTAGGTTACGCGATTTGGACACGTAAGAATTGGCACTATGCGTATTGTGTAATGTTTTACGTCATTAGGCATTTTGCGTTTTTTGTGTTGTGCATCTAAACGAGCACAAATAACACTGAAAACTATAACCGTTAAAACATACCCATTCCTGCAGCAACAGCTGGTAAACTGATGTCATAGTGATAGCACAGATATGTCATGAGACAGAAGTCAGCGTAGCTTCTGTGGGTTGGCAGGAATAATACTGGATTCTTTCCCATCATCGACTTTAACTACAACAATTACATGTTATCTAGATAATAAATCTAAGATCTAGTACTTTGTATGTATGTTTGTGTTGAATGTGCATATGTAATTAGTAGGTCTAATTGAGGCACATATGTCTATCAGCAAATTATTTATGTTATCCATATTCCATACTAATATTATAAATCTGAAAGTGTGTCTGTCTGCTAGCCTTTAACGGCCCATCCATTCAACCAATTTTGACGAAATTTTGTACAGAGATAGCTTGCATCCCAGGGAAGGACATGGGCTCCTTTTTATCCCAGAAATTCAAACAGTTCTCACAGGATTTTTAAAAACCTTAATCCATGTGGTATCGTAGGTATCATCTAGTTTATTATATTTATTATAATAATAGATGCTCACGCAATATTTGGATACTTTGTATGTGTTATGTTAGACCCTTGATCTCTGTTATTATCATTATTAGTTAATGATAATTAATCAGTTAAACTTCATCAAGCACAAAGTATCTAAAAGGGTTAAAAATTGAAATACATCTGATCAGTAAGGACTCATCTCATAAACATAGATACTAATATTATAAATCCAAAAGTGTCTCAGAAAAACTGTCTGTCTGTTACTTTTGTTAGTCAATGTGTTCAACTAATTTTGATGACTTCTATGCCAGAAAAACAAATAAAAGAGATTGGATTTTTAAAAAACCTCAATCCTTGTATGACGTAGACATCCACTAAGAAAGGATTTTTGAAACTTCACCCCTGAGGGGGTAATATAGGGGTTTGAAATTTGAAGTGGCGAGCATAGGCTAGTAATAAATAAGTTTAGCCATAACTAACCTTCAATACTGCAGGCTCATTAACAAATACACCTATTTTCATCATGAAGCAGATCTTGAGAAACACAATGCCCAACCATCTCATAACGTGCGTTTTTTCATCCATTGCAATCTCTTCCAAATAGTCCAAGATCTCTTTTTTCAGCTGTTCTTTACGAACACCAGTTCGTATGCTTTCCTAAAATGATTGTGGAATGAAAGGATCTCTGTGGTAAGAGCCATTATGCACGGTCAACTATAGGCCCGGCAAGTGGCAACTAAGTCAACATAGCAGACTGTGTTAAGTGCCTAATGTTGCTGATAGTCTTCTTATTTTAAACACATAGATAGTAAAAAAGAAAATGCCTTAGGTCATCATCATCATTATTAAAATAAATACCTACCCCATTGAAAATAATTGTCAACTTACCAATCTTAAACTTAGGTAGGTAAGGGTAATATTATTAAACATTTTATTTCCGAAGTACTAAGTAAATATTTCTTAAATTTAAAAACCCAGAATTGATTGGCAAAAATATAAAAATTAATTTTATGAAGAGTTGGGTTCTTACCGCCTCAAGAAATGCATCGATGTAGACAGAATCAGCAACCACTTTTTTTAATTCTTGTGGAACGTAATATTTATCGAGGGTCAAGGTTTTTAGAGGTTTCCATGTTCTAGTCATAAATTTTACTATCCCAAATTGTGTGTTCCTTGGTTTCAATATATCTGTGAAGTTCACGATTGCACTCATTGTTGTTTTAATTTATTTTTACTGTAAATTGAAATACCTACTCTTCAATCGCTTTTATTTTTATTATTGATCATTTTAATATTTTGCTTGGGCGTTTGTTCATTTAACACAAATATGTACGTAAACTAGGTATATCGATTTCAATGATCGATTTTGATGGAATGAAGTGAAAATGGTGAAACTTTAATTGATTTTAATATTTACTCGGGAAAAGTAGATTTTAAATTATTCACGATCACCGACCATTCACCATGCTCGAGAATCGAGAAACGTCAAGATCATTTACTCTTTGGTCAAGATTGAATCTTTATTTCTGGTCTGTGGATTGAATGAAAAAAAATTGACATTGATGATTGACAAAGTGTTTCCACTTACGATTTTGTATAGTCCCTAATCTTATGGGTTACAAAATTCAAAATTCTTTATTTGCAATTAATGTGGGTGTGAATATCTCTATATATAAAAATGAATCGTGTTGCTGATCGCAAATCTCGAGAACAGCTGAACAGATTTCGCTAATTCTATTTTTATAATATTCCTTTTTTAATTTCCTATTTTTATGAAGTACTAGGATGGTTCTTACGGAGAGAAAAATTTAAAAAATTGTAAGTACTTATTAAAAAATAAAAATGAATCGAAGTTAGGCGGTACGACGTTCGCCGGGTCAACTAGTTAATTTATAAAATAGGTACTTACGCTATTACTCCGCCATGCAGAGTAAAACATTTTTCATTCTTTGATAAATCTAAAATAAACAAAATAATATACATTGGGTGGGATCTATGCAAATTTTGGATAAACAGGAAGTTAGTTTTTACCCTAAATTACTTTTAAACCTTGTTTACCTAAGAAAATGCCTTAAGCCCTACCTAATTAAGTTATTTTTTTTATTTTTTTTCATTTTATTGTTTTTAAACAAATTGAACATTTGTATTTAGATTTCTGTTCCAATGGACTCAAATTACCTGAAATAAATAACTATTTTTTTGTTTAATATTGGTCATTTCGCCCTAATATCGGGCAAGATCCCTAAAAGTGGAAACACTGGCTAAAGATTTGTTTTTATCTATGGTTTTTAGGGTTCCGTACCCGTAGGGTGCCAACACAGGACGCTATTACTAGCTAAAGTAACGGCAAGCAAGACTCTCTTGGCACTTCAGTGACATTGACAGGAGGGCGCCGTTGGAGAACAACTGAAACAAAGGCTTAGACTATTCAAACTGTATAGGTACTATCTCTATGATTCAAACCATATTCAAACAAAGAACAAAGGGAACACTTGACGGCAACGTTAGTTCCGATTTTCGCCACGCGCCTAGATATCCTTGTCGCACTATAAAACTTCGCTGGCCGTCCAATGTCCATCCGTCAGCGGGTTGTAACTTGTTAACCGTTAGGTAGAGTTGAAATGTTCACAAAATGTATATTTCTACTGCCGCTATAACTAAAAAAATTAAAATGTGTTATTTCTTCTATTTGATGACCTTGTTTCTTTTTGCAAATGTTTTGCTAGCTTACGAGGTACGAGGCAGGAGACTCCTTCCGAACATCCCTCTATGCCCAGCTGCGGCTTCTTCACAGAATTTATTCAGTTTTTAACCGACTTCAAAAAAATGAGGAGGTTCTCAATCTCAGACTGCTCTACTACGGGTGTTCAAGTAATTTCATTGGAAAATAAAATGATAAGAAGAGAGATAATGATCTTAGCATTTATTTTCAAGGAATACATAGTATAAAAAATACGCCCTTAACAACGATAATAATAGAACATCTTATTTTAATTAATTAATTACTACTTTAAGTGACTTTAACATGTACTTAATGTACCTCCATTACTTACATGACAAGTAAAATACTTATTTTTTTATTTTAAAAAAGGTTCTTTGAATACATCTGATTATTCCAATACTAAAAAGGTCATTTAAAATCGACGTGCCTCGCGAATCACATCACTGTCGCGAATACACCTCAATTTCATAGATAACTTTTTAGCGTTTACGAAATCTTTTTAGAGGGGAAATAATCGCGTGTATTTATATTACGCGTGTTAGTATTCTTAGGTTTATATTTCATTCATACATTTTGAGAGCAACGTTAGAATATTTCAATTACTAATTTAAAATCTAGATATTGAGCTATTTTTACAATCGATTTATTGTTAAATCTGTTGTTAATTTCCCTGTAATACGAATACTAAAATCATTTTATATTTGATTTATTTTTAATGTTTTAATTTTGTAAAAAAATAATATGTAAAAAAAGTCTAATAATACCTAGTTATATGGTGCTTGTAATAAACAAAAATTACAACATATTGGGGCATTATTATCATTAACATTTACCACTAAAATAAATATTTACTTATTTTAAGAAATGTTTAAACCTAAAGGCAGTGCTTGATATGAATTCAAAAATAGTAATTAAGTAACATGTTGTTCGCTTTAAATTTAATCATTAATTAAAATATGTTTTTGCAATGATGTGCTTGTACATTATGTACAAGCACATCATTGCAAAAACATGACAAACAAAACAGAGATGTTTATTTATATAAATATAATAGGATCCAAAACGTTGTAAATTTTATTTCATTACATATGAAAAGATGTTACACAAGGACGAGGTTCCTTAGTACGAGGTAGCAGATCTCGACAACGATAAGCGATTTCGAGAACGAAAAAATGTAAAATGGACTTAAACATCTTAAGTTTTACAGTCGAATACTCAGTATTACGAATTTAAATTTATTTTCTGATTGGCGCTTCCTGGCTGTACTAAATTTTATGGACAATCTCGAACCTTAAAACTAGGTAAGTAGTTTAACTCAATTTTTCCTAGACGTTATAGTGTTTCGATTCTCGAAATCGAGTAACGTGTGTGCGACGTGCGTCAGCAATGCAGTGCTGGTAAGCCAACGACCAATATGTAATACGCACTAGATGGGTCATACTAAATTTGACAGCTTCACACTAATTTTTGTTCGGAGTGGTCCATGTCCGGGTAGTACATAAAGGTCATTGTGGTCTTTTTTCTTTAACATAATGGTGTGTATATTAATATATTAATAATTAACAAAAATACATGTTCATTTTACGTCATAAAATGAACTATGGAATGAACTATCACTGGAATGATAATTTTACAAAAAAATCTCAAAATAATATTAATCTTAATCGGACATGAACACGATTTTCAAATGTTACAAAAATCATTTACATATGCAATATTGTAATAATACGTAACTATATACTTTTATATTTTTATTAAATAATTTTGGTAGGTGCAGAAGTTTAATTTATTTACACAAGTATGCAATTTTATCTTTTCTATTCAAAAAGTAGTTTGAAATCGGTTAAAATATTTTTTGCGTAACAAATCATTTACCATATTCACTGCCTTCACAGGGACTATTTTACTAAAATTACTTAAACTTTATTATCATAAGGTATGGTAAGCTGTGCCCTTCTGCCTGTATGGAGTGCTAAAGAGGCAAAACGTTTCAAAACCTCCGTATTATAGGCTTCACATATTTATTGCTTAAAAGACGTGTATAAAAATATCTCCTGTCAAAAAATATAATAACTGTAAAATCCTTGGATAAAATTAACTCAATATTTCACTCAAGAGTTTTACAATAATTTTAGGTGAATATTAGTATATGACCAAATTGTTCAGGTGTAAACATTCGAAAAACGGCGCAACGAATGGCAAGTCGCTCGAATTCGATCAACATTGGTAATATGTAAATTCTAATACCAAGCCTACTGTTCACCCTACTGTAAGCCTAATGTTCATGATTAGCCCAGTTTTGCAACCGCGCAGTGCCGAGATTATGCGCGACATATCGATGACATTAACGGTCGAAATGGCAAATAATAATGTACATGGAGATGAATACTTCTATTCGCGATCGGTCGTTTCAAAAACGAGAGCGTTTGGCCAATTGTGGTGATAGTAATGCGCGCGCAAATTAAATTCTGACTATCGAAAGTGACTCAACCGATCGCGAAGACTAAGGCAGTTCCTTGGCGAGTAGGAAGTAGGAATGCAAAGTAAACAAGTTTCGCAGCTTTAGGCCGTTTATACACTCATTTGTGTTCGTTTTGGTAAAAATACGTTTGGAACTAACCGTCATACAAAATGTACGTCCCTCGTACATTCGTATATCGACGGATGCGTATAAACACGAAACTTAGTGCACATTTTGTATGACGGCCAATTCAAAACATATTTTTACGAATACAAATGAGGGCACAAACGCCCTGAGATGACATTACGCGCTGTGCACACCAAACTACTAATAGGCATACTACGAGTATATTTAGTAGTTTATTAGTATTCAATTTTTGCGTTTGTACGTTACGTGTATGCGCTGCATTTATACGCATCATGAAACCCTATATTTTAAATGCCGAAAACACGTGCAAGACACTACTTGAATCGACACCACGACATATAGAGTCAAGTTAAATCATAGTATTTTCTGATCTGTGCTACGTTAGCACACTCATAGCATATAACACAGCATATATTCTGTGCCTGTGCTCGTAAAGTAAATAAACGTGACAGCATCGTTGACGTAAATCTGTCATTTTATAGGGCCAAGCGTCATGTTTGACTCCATACAAAAGCAAATCAACGGAACTCTGATGTCACATTTGTGACTTACGGTCGAAAATAATGATTAATCTATCTGTAATCCGTCGATAAGTTACTTAGCAACGTTGTTAAGTATTTATTAAAACCCATACAGTTTTCGATAAATAATGTTGCTAGGTTATCGGCAGATTACAGATTGGGTCATTCATATAACTAGATGGACAAACTCAAACCCTAAAATCAGTGAATTCAAGTCCATTTTGCACTGATGTTTTAGTATTTCGATATTCGAAATATATCAACGCTGTCGAGATGTCCAAACATGTACTAAACCTACATAGGACCCTAAGAGTATATTACCGAGTATTTATATTTCTTTGACACAGAATTAATTTTTATCGTAAAGATATTAATATTTGATGCTCCATATAGGCAAAAATGTATTGCCTACCGCTTAATTATTCAACAACATCGGCAAAATTATGAAAGCTCTTGACTTCCTTCAGCTAATTTTTTAAGCGTTATTTTAAAAATGAGTATTATAGTATGAATATATGTATTATAGTAAAATAGCTCTTATGAAGGCAGAGCACTGGCTACAGCAAAAACAGATGTCCATGTTGAATGCTCGATGAAAGAGAAGAAAGAGAGGCTCCGAACAAATGTACTTTGGCTCTCGTTAGATTTTTTTTTATTGAATCACCAACAGAAACATACAAAAAAAAATTACATTGTTCAATCCTGGGTGCTAAGTTTCTCATTTGAATATTAACCAATCAAACTCAATAAAATTTTATAGATATGCTCTAGGAACTAATATAGGTGTCTGTGATTTCCGTTAAAATATTTAGAAGTTACACAGCATCAAGAATTTACATCGGAACTTTAAAACCAGATATTTAAACGGAAATCTGGCAAATCACAGACACAGATTCTAGAACGTGTCTACAAAATTTCATCGAGTTTGATTGGTTAATATTCAAATGAGAAATTACGTTCGTATGGAAAGAGCTAAGACAACTTCTCAATGCAAATCGCATCAATCATTCGAGTTTGATCTAGGTGGAGATCTGACATAATAACTATTAAAGGTGGATTATTGTTTTAAAAGTTACTCACTAATATAAATCTGTACTTTGTTTACTCCAAATATTGATTTTTTTCTTTTGATTTTTTATACCATACTATAAATAACAAAAAACGAATAAAATAAAAATAAAATAATTTAAAGGTACAAAAATTAAGTATGACGTATTAGCAATAATAGTAAAATATTATTTGGTTTCTAAAGTTTGACTACCTAGTCATTATAATTCTAATACGGTTGTACAATCTCCATTTGAAGTTGACAAGTCTAAAAGTAATGCTGTCCTTATTTGCAGGGAACATTGTGAAAATGACAACAGTCGCCACTATACTTTATAGACATGTCAAAGTAGCTAGAGATTATGTACTTTCGAATCAGCACCACTGCCATCACAATTCTTAGATTAATTTCTTAAAATATCTATTGAAATATCTACAATAATATCACAGGACTTTTATTTTTTTAGTAGGTACTTTTCCTTATTTTAAAATTTAGTTTGAACTCACATTCAAATTACAACAAGTGAAATTTTGGACGAAATTTTCGTCTTAAAAATACTTAAGTAAATACTGCAATCATAAATATCGTTAATTATATCAATCGATGATTTGCGTCCAAAATAACCTAGACCGCATTGTTATCTATCAAATCTGTCTCGGTTTCAAGTATCAAGTACACCTAGAAACTGCATTTACATTATTGGACTACTTACCCAACGCAACGGGGTATCTTTTAGTACTCGAGCCCTCATAGTGCACTTCAAACAAACGCAGTTTGACTCTCGTTTGAATTTAACCAATCAAATTCAATTAAATATTGTAGATACGTTCTAAGAACTGATTATCTATTAGTACGCGACAGGTCGAGATGGCAATCAGGGTGCGGGTGTGCGTGGCGTCCCCCTACCTCATACCCCGAATGCAATCTCGACATGTCTGTGGTTTTCCGAATTTTCGTAAAATAATCAGTCTCAAAGTATGTACACGGTCTCAAAAATTTACATACAAATGTTTAAGCCTGTGTAACTTTAAAACTAGTTATTTTTATGGAAATCTGACAAACCACAGACATAGACATTTGTTTCTAGAATTTGTCTGCAAAATTAGATTGAGTTTGATTGGTTAATATTCAAATCAGTCACAGAGAGACCACCGTTAGAAGAGAGCAGTCAGAAATGCAAATGTCGTGAGCAGTTTCTCATGGAAAATTCATTAACGACCTTGTATAATAATAAAATAGAGTTCAAATGAGTATAGATATACATATAATTTACAGCGATGGTATGCCGACTTTTGCTCTCGTGAAACTGGCAGCTGATATTACAACTCTATTCCGATTAGATAAGGTCGATATTTAATTATCCTCCAGAAAACATCGCGGCACTTGCGGTCCTCTTAACCCTCACTATTTGAAATTATTTTATTTAATAACAAAAACAAAAATTTGCGAAAAATTAGAAAAAACAGGCAAGAAATAGAGAGATAAGAAAAGATGAGTGTAAGTAGTAGTTGTTTTTTTTAATAAAATAAATAAAATAATCAGTAAGGGTCAATCACGCAATTGTTTTTAATTTAATTAATTAATTGAACTATATTGGCGAGACTATACTTTCAGCAAAAAACATTATTTTTAGCCTTTTTTTAAGTGCAAATAAACGAATACTTACGAATACTTGATTACAAATCATAAGAGCTAAAATTTAGTATAAAAAAGTCATGATTTGGATTACAATGATTAATCTCGAGGGAAAACGTGCAATCAAAAAGTTAATAAAACATGACTAAAACTAAAATCAATAAAAAAACGTTACTTAATCAATAAAATACGTCAAAAAACAAAACATCAAAAATCAAACAAAAAAATAGATTTCCCGTGATACTATCGAAATGGGTATATATTATAGAAAAAGTAAAAAAAAATACGTATAAAAATATCCAATGGATTTATGACATTTTTAATTGGATGTATATTTCGAATTTCCAGATGGATTTATAAATCCGTTAGGTTTTACTTTTTCTTGGATTTCTTATTGGTTGAGTCGGTCTTAGGTATGTAGTCAGAAAGCCTGCATTTATCGAAGCGGGTTCTACTGATCTCAGTAAGGAGACGCGAGTTTCTTTCCAACTGTTGAGTTTCTTCACCATAGTAACAGTTGTTTTCGCGTGCGAAATCCATATACTTACGCCATTTGCAATCGCGTGTGAGACAGGTCGGGTTGCCGATTATGATAAGCTTGGCTTTAGCACGGGTCAATGTTACGTTGTACCGCTGAAAATTATACAATTTATTTAATAAAAGGAAAAACTAACTGTCATAATATTCGTGCACAATTCTAGAAACTTTACATTTTACTTGTAGAAACTAAGGCTGAGATCTACAGAGCGCACTTTGACTTTGTTCAGACTTAAGATTGAGTTAAAACGAGAGATTTATGTGAGAGATATATATGTCTCGTTTTCACTATGTCTTAAGTCTAAGCAAAGTCAAAGTTCGCTCTATAGATCTCACCCTTAGATGCAAAATTTGAAGTTGCTAACAGCAAACTCTATAACAAGTTACTATTACTCTTACAAAGAAAAGATTTTGTAAATTTTAACAGGTTCTTTAAAATATCTTAATCCACGTGGACGTAGTCTCGTAAAAAGCTAGTTGATAAATAATTAAGTGCTAGGCAAGTATGCTCCATCCAAACCCCATCATCTACCAAAATCTTGAGTCTGTATTTAGATTTTAGCATTTAGTCCAGGGACCATAGCAGAACGATGGATATCCAGACGGATTTATGATATATCCACATGGATTTATAATATAGCCAATTGGATTTATAATATATCCAAATGGATTTATATTATATCCAAATGGATTTATAATATATCCAAATGGATTTATATAACCTACTCTTGATTGATGATATTTCTGTTACTTACCTTGTCATCTACCAAGAACCCGAGGCCGTATTTGGCATCATAGTCCAGGAGCCGGCAGTTAGCTCGCACGGTGGACACTAGTATGACACGTTTCTCTTTACCCTGGAATGACTCCACGGTTCCCACTTCTATGTCCTTATAGTTTTCGGCCGTTAGCCAGCCTTTCATTTTGTACACCTGTGAAAATACATTACTATAATATTTATTTAATATTCAAAATATGTTAAACTAGATGTTGCCCGCGACTTCGTCCGCGTGGTTTTAGGTTTTTAAAATCCCACTTTAAAAAAAGACATACCTGTCGTATGTATGGCGCAATGATACCAATATCTTTAGGCAATACTTGATGTTTATCTATCAGTGCTTTGGTGTATTTTTTCAGCATATCGAGTTCTTTTTCATTGAAGAAACTGAAAAGAAAATATTATATTAACTTGACAGTCTCAATAGCTCAACCGGTATAGGAGTGGACTGAAAACCGAAAGGTCGACGGTTCAAACCCCGCCCGTTGCACTATTGTCGTACCTGCTCCTAGCACAAGCCTGACGCTTAATTGGAGAGGAAAGGGGAATATTAGTCATTTAACATGGCTAATATTCTTTTTTTTAAAAAAAAAAAGGTCTACGCGTTCATACATACAGACAGCGGGAAGCGACTTTATTTCATACTATGTAAAGATTTAACATGACTAATATTCTTTAAAAAAAAATTATGTTACGCTCAAAGACCGAAAACGAGTTAGGCGTAGGTACTTACACTCAGTCTGCGCGCTCCCATGGTACTTAGAAGGGTCGGGATTAATCATTGTTCGCACGAAAACGTGCCCAAAACGTGGCTAGGCCTTAACAAGTTTTATTTCAAAAGAAACGTCTCACCTGGGCGCGTTGCCCATCCTCTGTTCGCGAGAGTGCACGGCGTGGAACACCACGGCGCGGTCGCCGCCCGGCAGCCCCAGCACGCTCACTCGACTCAGCGCGTCGAGTGGGGCTAGAGGCTGCACAAAATACGCAAACATTCAGAAATATATTTCCCCCTTTCGAGTTTAAACAATAAGGCTTCATATATACGAAGCTGGAGTCGCACCGGCGAGGCGTCTAACCTTTAGTAGTGTAAACAAATAAAAATCGCGCCGATGTCATTTCGTTGCCGCACCGGCACTGTGCCGCCATTTTGTAAATACTACACGCGTCGCGCGCCAGAGCAAAGTCGTTGCTTGATAGCTAAAATATCAGTTCACCATTAGAAATTCCCGAATCCCCACGGCTTAGGAGCTCAGTACCTTGCAGCATCAGGATTGAGGAGTTGGGGTCCGAAGTTCAATGGTGTAGTCTATGTTTGGCACCAAAAATAATATTGCATCATCCGCAGTTCCTGAATCACTATAGTTTAGGAGTGCCACACCCTACATCATCAGGGTTGAGAAGTCGTTGTTTGGTACCTACAACATTAATTCACTATGAACACTTCCTGAATCTTGATAACTTAGGTGGGCAGTAACCCTGCAGTATCAGGATTGAGCAGTTGGATCCAGATTTTTATGGGACCACCACGGAAACATCATCTGTTGAATAAAAAAAATTTTGCAAATCGGTCCAGAAACCTCGAAAAAATTGATGTACATACATAAAAAGGGCCGAATTGAGAACCACCTCCTTTTTGCAAGTCGGTTAAAAATAAATAGATATTATTAAGGACGAGATTGATTGTGATTAATTAAGGCAAAATAGGGGAGGTGTACGGGATAAGAATGGAATATATTTTTATTCAAGTAAACTTTTGCAAGTGCTTTTGAATCGTCACAATAATTTACCACTGTAAGAGTTCTGAAACATATGAAGATAAGAGGTAAAACTAACGTCAGTACAGTTCCCAATCCAACAGGCCAAGTGGATTGGTGCTTGATATATACTAGCCGGCAGGAAATATTGTACATCGACCTTAAGAAAGACAGTTCGGCATCGTAGAGCGTTGTCTTTGTCACTCATACCTATGTGACATTTTGTCGGTCTCAACGACAGAGACAACGCTCTACGAAACCTTTATCTCTTTTTAAACTTTTCTGAACTTGTCGTACAGGTACGTATGTTCGAAGCAAGAGTTACCTTCAAGCAGTTGTCGTAGAACAGTTCGTTGGGGATGGCCAATATGTCGGGGTCGGAGCGGAAGTTTTGCACCAACATGGTGATGTAGTTGGAGTTGTCGTACAGGTTCTCGTATGTCGTCTTCAGACGCTCCAGCAGGGATTGACCTGAAAGTAATCCATCATCATCATCATCAGCCTGTGGACGTCCACTGTTGGACATAGGCCTTCCCTAAAGAGCGCCACCACACCCGGTCCTCAGCCTTCCTCATCCAGACACTTCCCGCCAGCCTCTTTATATCGTCGGTCCATCGTGCTGGAGGGCGTCCCACACTACGCTTGTACCCGTTGAAAGTAATTAGTTACGAAAAATAAAAAACTTTATTACAGTAGTGTAAGCTTTAGACCCCGTTCACAAGTCATTCGCATTACATATAACCATTCACACATTAATTGCAAAAAAGCAGTTTTAATTATGTGAACGGTGTATTCGCTCCAGCGAATTCGGTATCCTGAACAAAAAACGTGCGCAGTTAAAATTTAAAACTTTTTGATATTGACTGATATTTAAATCGTCGTATAATAAATATTACATAATATCTATTATGTTCTCTTCATGAATACTTTATCTTCTTTTTGTACCTATTCTACTCCCTCTACAACCTCTCGCACAGCGCACTGCCAAGGGTCCCTGGTAGAGATCTCTTACAGAGATAAGTGCTTCCCATTTACTTTCTTATTCTCTTTATAGTAAATATTTCTGGTACAAATAAATAAATAAAAAACCATAAGTATCAATACATTTATTGCTACCCCTTCATAACAGTGCTTGCGGATAAGGATAGCGCTGGGTTATTATAGTCGACACATTTTAAACTGAGTCGTCGAGTTATGTCTGTTTCGCTCGCACTTACCTACGACCTGTAAGTGCGAGCGAAACAGACATAACTCTACGACTCAGTTTAAAATGCGTCTACTATTAAGTATATACGTACCTAACCCCCTCTCTTTGGCCTCTCGCGAAATACAGACAGGGCCCAGTTGCTTTGGATCTCCTGCTAGAATGAGGTGTCCATTCGGCGAGAGTAAGCTGCTCACAGGCACTAAGGTAGCCGGTTCGGAAGCTTGCGCCGCTTCGTCGATGAACAGGTGTGTCACTTGGAGTTTGTGCGACGCTTGGCTTCTAGCCCTATAAAGAGAGGATGAAGCTATGTCTAATGCATAAATTTTGAGAACGCACTCGCCATATTTGGTCTATGTGTCAACTGGCATATCAAAAACCGGCCAAGTGCGAGTCGGGCTCGCGCAACGAAGGTTCCGTACTACAGTCGTATTTTTTCGACATTTTGCACGATAATTCAAAAACTATGATGCATAAAAATAAATAAAAATACAGATGAAGACCTGTCATATGATACCCCACTTGATATAGTTATCTCACTTCGAAAGTTGAAAATACTAATTATTAGTCCGTGACCACAATTTAATTTTTTTTGTGTGATGTAACCACAAATTCACGGTTTTCAGATTTTTCCCCGAATGTCAGCTATAAGACCTACCTACCTGCCAAATTTCATGATCCTAGGTCAACGGGAAGTACCCGGTAGGTTTCTTGACAGACTGACAGACAGACAACAAAGTGACTAAAATCGTACTTTGGACATGACAGTTGACACAGAGCAAATATGGCGAGTGCGTTCTCAAGATGTATGCACTGAGAAACAAGTTGCGGATCCAGTTTCTGAAACTTCACATAGATGTTGAAGGACAAAATGTTTCAGAGATTATGCTGTCCCCATCAGTCAATTGCTTAAAATATATCGCCTAATAAAATTGTGTGCGTAATCCCAGCAAAATAATGTCGAATTTCTGGATTTGAGTTGGATAGATTTTTAGTGCGTAACGTCGTGTAATTGTGCGTGAAAGTTTTAAATTTGTGCGTCCAACCAATAAGTAGATATTCGAAAAAAACGCGTTCTGCCAGGAATACGTCATCCCAGCTACACATTTTTTTCCCAATGGACGTACGAGAAAAAAAATAGGTCCATGAATTAGTGCGTTTTAAGAGGTAAATGTGCGTGCTAAAATTAAATTTGTGCGTCATAACACTTCGAAGATATTCAGTTTTTTGCTGGGATGACGTTTAACCATTTCTTATATCTCTTAAACGGTTAAACGTATAGATGTGATTTTTTTTACACATGTTGCTATGAATTTGTGCGTAATGTTTGTAAAAACAGAATTTAAAAAACAATTACCGTTCAGTTTTTATAATTAAAAAATAAAATCACGTTATTAGGTCCTAGTACTTTAAATATGACCTCTAAAGATAAACTTATACCGTTGATTTGTCCCTTATAACGGCCCACAGTATCTTATCAAGTTTCATTGGAGTATTTTAAGTATTTATTGAATTATGAAGAAAATTACTACGACAGGACACGATATTTTTAGACATTTAATTGGTCGAGGTTTTTATGAGTTGGCTAATTAAAATTTCTACCAATAATTAGTGCGTCAGCTCATTTATCCATCTGCAAAAATATAGCCCAATACACAGATAAATTATAGAGATATAATCAAAAACCTATAAGATGCGCAATACAATGATTAACCGACAAAGTTTGAATAGTGTGACGTTGTAAATTTTGAACTACTAATTAGCGTTTCGCTTTTAATAAAAATCAATTTTGTTCAAAGTATGTTGGTGCCACCTAGCATCAAGGTGCAGAACTACGCGTGGGTCGATGTTCAGAGTTCATTCGAGCCACAATAGATGGCGTTTGCTTCGTTGTCAATTGTCGTAAAAATAAAACAAAATAATTAAATAAAACCATAATATCATTTGTTTATTGTTAAGTCATTAACAAAACGGTTCTTATAATATATCCTTAGGTTCCGCAAATATTCAAAAATGAATTGGCTTCATGATCAAACTAACTGAGAGCGGCCACACTCGGGTTGCGTCTGGCAACACCGATTGGTGAGATTTAGAATTTTTCTGGAGTCAACATGTGAAGACGAATTTTTTCGTTCCAGGAAAATCTCACTCCTTTTCGCCCATGGCTTCGCCTGGGAAAATACAATAGTTATAAATTTAGTCATCCTAACGTATTTCAATGTTTCATCAATTATGGTGAGTGAAAAATCAAGTAATGTGGATTCGACAAAATGGCGGTTTGGTTAGAGAAAATCCTAATTTCATGATTTCCCTTTCAGTTCCAGCTATTTTACCTTCCCAAATAAATGAGGATAATGGGTTGTGGGTGGACTCCTGAAAACCATTGGTGGCCAGGAGTTCAATAGGTGAGTTGTGTTTGATCGGGAAAATTCCACGTGTCGAAATTTTCACACAGCACAAATTATAATCTTGTTTTTTCTTTGTTGCAGGGTTTCCGTTTGCGTTTCCGTTTTTAGTTTTCGGTTTTCCGTTTTTCGCTTTCGTTTTCCGTATTTATTTCTTTGCACATTCACGTTGGCAACTTAATTCTATGGATAAGACTTGGTGAAAATCTTTGTAATGAAACATTTCGGTTGTGAAGAATCAAGTTAAATCGAGTTTTGGGAGCTTGGCCGATGCCGTCCAGCTACCTTGCAGTCTTCGCACCTACAAGTAAGCAAATGTTTGTATCCTGGAACAGTTTAGTGAACCTTCTTAGTGTATGTGTACAGTAAGAACCCTGTCTTTACTACTGAGCTTTTATTTTGAAACAATTTTATGAATTTTACTGTGTCATTGTCTATTCCATGCCAATGGCATCTTAAATTTAAAACATAGATTTTATGTACTATCTACCTAAGGCATTCTAATGTATCTAAATTAAGTCTTGGCATTAAGCTAGAATAACTAAGCATTATTAGCCATCATTATGTATTAAGCGACCCCGGTAAAAGTTACATTAAAAACAATTTTGCCTAACATCTAGCAAATTCATTTATAACACCTCATATACATTACAAGGGAGTCGACGGCTAGCTTCTATTCTTTACTAGGTAGATAGATCAAGTAAGTAAAATTATTTTTTTTTTCCTCTAATCTTTGTAAGGTGGTAGATTATTCCGTATCCGGGTATATTTCTATTCCGCCCAATTTCTAGAGCCTCGCGTTCCGTCGCGCTGTAATTCCTTTCGTTTTTATTTAGGCTCCTACTGACATACGCAATGGGATGATCGCAACCATCGGTTTCTTGCGTCAGCATACCGCCAACACCATATGCAGAAGCATCACAATGTATTTTGAATGGTTTTTCAAAATTCGGTACCGCAAGAACAGGTGCGGTTACCAACGCATTCTTCAATGTATTAAATGCTACCTCTGCCTGTTCGCTCCACTCAAATTTAGGTGCGTTCTTTCCTTTACTCGTTAGTCTATTGAGTGGTGCAGCGATGGTTGAAAAATTCCTAATAAAGCGCCTGTACCAAGAACAAGTGCCTAGGAAAATCTTTACCTCCTGTGCAGTTTTTGGGGTCGGAAAGTTCAAAACTGCGGCAACTTTTCCAGGATCTGTGCGTAAACCAAATTCATCTACTATATACCCTAAATATTTCAAAGAGTTCCTAAAAAAATTACATTTATCAAAATTTATGGATAGTTGAGCCATTTTTAGTTTATCCAGAACTCTGTTTAATAAAATTAAATGGGTTTCAAAATCAGCAGAACAAATAACAATATCATCTATATAACAAAATACTATTCCATTTTCAATATCACTACAAAAATTTTGATTAAATAACTGGTCCATTAACCTCTGCTGTCGTGCTGGTGCACCGCATAGGCCAAACGGCATGACTTTAAATTTGAATAACCCTCTACCAGGAACTGTAAAACTGGTTTTTTCCTGAGAGTCGTTAGCTAATGGAATTTGCCAGAAACTTGAACTTAAATCAATCGATGATAAAAACCTTGCCTCTTTCAGGCTATCTAGAATTTGCGGAATGTACGGTATTGAGTATGAATCCCCCTTTGTCACTGAATTTAATTTCCTGCAATCTAGGCAAAATCTCCAGTCTCCATTTGCCTTTTTCACTAAAATTGCTGGGTTATTCCAAGGGCTTTCACTCGGAGTAACTACGTCCATTTCCAGCATCCTATCTAACTCTTTACTTAAAGCTTCCTTCTTTTTGGGAGAAAGTGGATATTGTTTTATTTTTATTGGCAAGGCATCACCGGTGTCAATAACATGTTCAATTAATTTTGTTCTACCCAATCCAATTTTCGTTGAAGAAATATCTAAAAATTTATTTACTACAGACTGGGCTAATTCTTTCTGTTGAGATGATAAGTTTTCAAAAGAAGTGATGGTATGAATTTGTTCATTATCAATCGCACAAATATTGTAAAATTGAGAAGGTGCCTTAATTAATTCTAAATTATCAAAAATGCCAGGGGCTAACTGAAATGTTTTCCAAAAGTCACAGCCAAAAATAACATCCGCTATTATAGAGGGTACTACAAAAAAATTTATTATGTGAGTTACGGAATTATAAGTAATCGGAATAAACATATAACCCATGCAATCAAGTTTGTCTCCATTTGCCACTGAAAATGTGGTATCAATACTGCTATGCAATTTATAACCGAATCTCAAAAAAACCTTGTGCGCCTGGTTACCCAAAATTGACGCGCAAGCACCGGAATCTAGTAAACCTGTAATCTCAAACCCGTCAACAAAAACCTTTAAATGTGGCCTAAAGTCTCGTTTATCCACTGAATACAGAACTGTGTCAGGTAAAAGGGATGTTTTGTTGTTAATGACCAAGTTCTTTACTTGTGTCTCTGCACAGTTCTTACTAATTAGTTTTTTGAATTTTTGTCCGGAGCGGGTTTACTAGTCGCCTTTTTACTACAACTTGGACATGTCTTTACTGTAAAGTTCTGACGTCCACACGAAAAACATCTAATAAATTTCGGAACTGTCCTGCAAAATTTAAAGGAATGGTTACCCTTGCCGCACTTGTAACATAGTTGTTTATTTGTTTTCGTAAAATTAGTGCCTTTACTTGTATCAACCTTAGGTGCAGGTGTGACTGAAAGTGTGTTTATCTGTTTTGTCACTTGTTTGTAAGCAAACTCTGAACTTAAAGTTGCCTTACTGTTAGTAGGCTCAGAAATAAGGCGGAACGCTGCCTCGCAGCCTCTAGTTTGCGACACTTTTCCTTCAACATTGCGACAGACTTAATGTCAACAAGAGCTAATTGTTCTGAGTAAAAAGGGCGAATATTATGTAATAAAATTTGTAACTTTTGTTCTTCGGAAAGTGGTGTTGACAACCTTGAAAACATGCAAAACATTATAGCGAAATAGATAGACACAGGTTCTTCAGAGCCTTGTGTTCTTGCTCGAATTTCACCTAGCAACCTGTAGTCATAATCTACTGCATCAAATTCCTCTAAAAATAAAGTTTTCAATTCTGACCAAGACGAAACTTGACATTTGTTGCCTCTGTACCATAACAATGCTCGGCCTGTAAAAAGATGAAATGCAGAAACAAATAATTTTCCATCTGAAACGCCATAAGATCTTTTATATTCCTCAACGCGTTCGATGAAACTGCGCGGATCACCCTGTCCGTTGAAATTTAACTTCCACTTGGCCACATTTTTATCACCAGTGCAGTCAACGGCGGTACTCTCGGAATCCAGTGATTCGTCGTGAGACGACTCATTGTCAGCATCTAATCTGGAAATCAAACTCTGCAACTTTGTATGTAATTCACTCTTCCTACTTATTAAGCTGAGTTCGGAACACTGTATTCTCAAAATTCTAAAGTACAAATGTGAAGCTAAAGCTTTAGACCTACAGAGGGCATGTCTATCTTTAGTGTCAGAACACTTTTTTAATAAATCTTCTAAGTCTTGAAGTTTTTTAGTAATAACCCCTAACTCACTTTCAGAAGTGAAATCCGTCTCTAAAATTGATTCAGAAGGAATTTCCTGAATTAATTGTTTTAACTGTTTCTTTAAACCTAGCACTGTAGGTGCTGGAGTTTCGGAACGAATGGATACCTCATAACACAATTCGTCCTTCAAAAGTGAATGAAACTGGGCAAAAGTCTGTTCCATTGTGTTAAGTCAAAACACATTTAACAAAATATCGAGCTTGTGTAACTGTCTATGTTTAGCCTTATACAAATTGGTTAAACACAAACACAAAAGAAGTTATTTAAACTATTAAATATACACAAGCAAAATACACAACAAAAACAATATTCTTAAGTCTATCCTAACCTATTTTATCAATTATGTTCCTATTCCAAAATATTGTTAATAATACAAGCACATATTATTACTATAGTAAACAAAATATAACAAAATAAAACTTCCCAAAATTGAATAAATGATTGTAAGGTGCAGTATCACCTTTATGAGTACACAGTGTGTTACAACCTTTACAATTACAAAAGTAAACAGGCAACAAAGTTGCAATGAACTCTGACTAGCATATTATCTTTCAAAAAAACAAAGAGATTGTGCAATGGTTTGATGGCTGTTACTTTACACTTTTAACACATAACCTAAAATACAACAAAATCTGTTTCTAAATGTCACTTTAAACTACCAGCATTCAATTAAACTTAACATGTTTTGTGTGTGAAGTAGCTTTTATCATAACCTTAACACAGCTCTAAACAAAATTTCAACAAAATAATGAAGTATCAAGTCACTGAAAAAAAATTGTTCATAACTTCCTACTTGAACTTAATGTAATCTCTGAATATAGTTTATATATTTAGTTTCACAAGTTGTAACTCTTAGTATTTATAAATGTATGTGTGTAACTAGTTAACAGCACATAGCGTTTCAAAACTTTAATTATACTAAGTTACCGGAATTTTCAAACATAAGATGTACTTACTATTGAAAGCAATACCCAACAACAACTCAGTTAAGCAATGTTTATTACTAAACTGAAGGCAAACATTCACTTATACACCTCCAAGGTAAGTCAAATAACATAATTGAACGGCATAAACACCATTTATAATGTGTTAATTAAATAAGAAAAAACCACTGTTGGACTATACTCAGAAAATTACTTAAACTATCAAACAAAATTTCTAACTATTAGTTATTATTTAGTTAGTTAACCATAAAAAACAGCTTAGTGCTCTTTGCAATGTGTCACTACTTAGAAAATTTTACAATCAGCGGAGTACATTTCATAAAATTCACAAAATTTCTCAAAATATACTGAAATAACTATATAAAAAAACGTTCGGGCGCCATTTGTAAGGGTGGTAAATTGGGCGGAATAGAAATATACCCGGATACGGAATAATCTACCACCTTACAAAGATTAGAGGAAAAAAAATAATAATTTACTTTACTTGATCTATCTACCTAGTAAAGAATAGAAGCTAGCCGTCGGCTCCCTTGTAATGTATATGAGGTGTTATAAATGAAATTTGCTAGATGTTAGGCAAAATTGTTTTTAATGTAACTTTTACCGGGGTCGCTTAATACATAGTGATGGCTAATAATGCTTAGTTATTCTAGCTTAATGCCAAGACTTAATTTAGATACATTAGAATGCCTTAGGTAGATAGTACATAAAATCTATGTTTTAAATTTAAGATGCCATTGGCATGGAATAGACAATGACACAGTAAATTCATAAAATTGTTTCAAAATAAAAGCTCAGTAGTAAAGACAGGGTTCTTACTGTACACATACACTAAGAAGGTTCACTAAACTGTTCCAGGATACAAACATTTGCTTACTTGTAGGTGCGAAGACTGCAATGTAGCTGGACGGCATCGGCCAAGATCCAAAACTCAATTTAACTTGATTCTTCACAACCGAAATGTTTCCTTACAAAGATTTTCACCAAGTCTTATCCATAGAAATTAAGTTGCCAACGTGAATGTGCAAAAGAAATAAATACGGAAAACGAAAGCAAAAAAAAACGGAAAACCGAAAACTAAAAACGGAAACGCAAACGGAAACCCTGCAACAAAGAAAAAACAAGATTATAATTTGTGCTGTGTGAAAATTTCGACACGTGGAATTTTCCCGATCAAACACAACTCACCTATTGAACTCCTGGCCACCAATGGTTTTCAGGAGTCCACCCACAACCCATTATCCTCATTTATTTGGGAAGGTAAAATAGCTGGAACTGAAAGGGAAATCATGAAATTAGGATTTTCTCTAACCAAACCGCCATTTTGTCGAATCCACATTACTTGATTTTTCACTCACCATAATTGATGAAACATTGAAATACGTTAGGATGACTAAATTTATAACTATTGTATTTTCCCAGGCGAAGCCATGGGCGAAAAGGAGTGAGATTTTCCTGGAACGAAAAAATTCGTCTTCACATGTTGACTCCAGAAAAATTCTAAATCTCACCAATCGGTGTTGCCAGACGCAACCCGAGTGTGGCCGCTCTCAGTTAGTTTGATCATGAAGCCAATTCATTTTTGAATATTTGCGGAACCTAAGGATATATTATAAGAACCGTTTTGTTAATGACTTAACAATAAACAAATGATATTATGGTTTTATTTAATTATTTTGTTTTATTTTTACGACAATTGACAACGAAGCAAACGCCATCTATTGTGGCTCGAATGAACTCTGAACATCGACCCACGCGTAGTTCTGCACCTTGATGCTAGGTGGCACCAACATACTTTGAACAAAATTGATTTTTATTAAAAGCGAAACGCTAATTAGTAGTTCAAAATTTACAACGTCACAATAGCCACAAAAAAGCGACCGTGTCATATATCGTGCTAACCTTCCAAAATTGATAGTATTGTACCATTACTTTTTTAGCACTTAAGTACAGGTACGTACATAATAGTTAGTGAAAATTAAAACAACAGAACAGTTCAATATATTTTTTATTTTCTAAGTTTTAGTTGATCAATATTCTGACTGAATACCGATTGTAAATTAAGTAGGTAATCTAAAATTATTGTATTAACATAATTTATCATATTAACATAACAATAAAAATAATCAACAGTAACAAAATAGTAAAAAAATCTAGAAATAGAGATAAATCACGTTGAATCAACTAGTAGCTGGTGCAGTGCCCCATATTTTCCCTAACCTACCTAAGAATTTGCGTTACCTAAGTTACGTGCGAAAAAACATCTAGGATGGATCCCTCTAAAAGGGAACAGCTGTATAAACAGCGAGCGTCGTCAAGAACTACATCAGCAAGCCCAAGAAAAGGACAATCACAAAGGACAGGAAATAAAATAACTGTTAACTCTAATTATAATAGGAAATAAAATATCTATTAACCCTCATTTATGTTTTATTTTAGTGAAATAGTAGGTAGATCTTCAAAGTTTCAAACAAGTTTTAAGTTCCTACATTCTTACGAAAGACATACCTACTAGGTACTGCCTTACATTAAGTAAGTGGGCTGTATGTGGTCAATACGTAATTTCAAAAACTAATGATTTTATGTATTTGTAATGTAAGTAGGTGCATAGTGTTTGTAAATATAACTAGATACAGCCTATAGAAAGCTGTCCACTAGTACACTTGTAGCTCTATCGGTTTATGCCACAGATTCACGGCGGATCCTAATTGCGACGTTGCCAAACTTAATAGCATGGCTTGTAAGTAAAGATGGCTGTGGTCGGAACCTTTGGTACCTATTAGTTTTAAAATTCAGTTTTATTGCCGTGTTTTGAAGACGAACGGGTGGCTTAGTTTAACAGTTTCCAGAAAACTATATTGTTTAATTATGGCTTGTGACCAGACAATAGGACTGTTTGCTTTTGTTTGTTAAAATCCCGTGGGAACTCTAATATTTCGGAATAAATGTAACGGATCACTTATGCAAAAATCACGCCAATCTGTAACTCTGTTGCGGTGTGATGGAAGGACAAACCAACAAACAAACATATTTTATAATAATGCTCGCATTTATAATATTAGTATGATTAATAAAAAGCTTAATAATTTTGTGCGCACATGTACCAGAAAAGAAATGGCACAATACTATCAATTTTGGAAGGTTAGCACGATATATGACACGGTCGCTTTTTTGTGGCTATTCAAACTTTGTCGGTTTATCATTGTATTGCGCATCTTATAGGTTTTTTGATTATATGTCTATAATTTATCTGTGTATTGGGCTCTATTTTTGCAGATGGATAAATGAGCTGACGCACTAATTATTGGTAGAAATTTTAATTAGCCAACTCATAAAATACTGGACCAATTAAATGTCGAAAAATATCGTAGTCCTGTCGTAGTAATTTTCTTCATAATTCAATAAATACTTAAAATACTCCAATGAAACTTGATAAGATACTGTGAGCCGTTATAAGGGACAAATCAACGGTATAAGTTTATCTTTAGAGGTCATATTTAAAGTACTAGGACCTAATAACGTTATTTTATTTTTTAATTATAAAAACTGAACGGTAATTTTTTTTAAATTCTGTTTTTACAAACATTACGCACAAATTCATAGCAATATGTGTAAAAAAAATCACGTAAATACGTTTAACCGTTTAAGAGATATAAGAAATGGTTAAACGTCATCCCAGCAAAAAACTGAATATCTTCGAAGTGTTATGACGCACAAATTTAATTTTAGCACGCACATTTACCTCTTAAAACGCACTAATTCATGGACCTATTTTTTTTCTCGTACGTCCATTGGGAAAAAAATGTGTAGCTGGGATGACGTATTCCTGGCAAAACGCGTTTTTTTCGAATATCTACTTATTGGTTTGACGCACAAATTTAAAACTTTCACGCACAATTACACGACGTTACGCACTAAAAATCTATCCAACTCAAATCCTGAAATTCAACATTATTTTGCTGGGATTACGCACACAATAAAATTCGCTGTCAATTCAACAACCATTTAAAAAATCTATTTTAAAGTGTTATAGTAGTTATAGTGGCAATATAATTAATTAACAATTACACATTACCTACAGCCTACTAACAGACAGACGGTCGGACGGTCGCTTAGTAATAGGTTCCCGTTGGCGCCCTTCGGGTATGGACCGACAAAATTGCGGAACCGGCAGGGATTACTCTGGCTATCGTGGCCATGGATTGCCTTTAGTCCGTTTAGACCACGGTTCCTTCCTTAAGTTTATGAAATGATGACTCACGATCCATATTTAGCGGCGTGCAGCAGAGTGGTGATGAAGACCCTGTAGAGGGAAACTTGCGTGTTGCTCACGGAGTAGAAGTTGTCGTAACTGGTGCCGTTGGACACCGGCGCCAGGGCCGCTGGCATTACGGTCCTGGTGGGAATTAGATGGGTCTTATTAGAAAGCTAGCAAAAACGAAGATAGGTGATGGTACAGTACGCGGCAGACAATAATGTACATCGACCTTTACTAAGACATAGCGGCTTTGTAGAACATCGTCTCTGACGTTGAGACCGACCAAGCGTCGCATAAGTATGAGTGACAGGGACAACGCTCTACAAAGCCGAAATCTCATTCTAAAGGTCGAGGTCATACATTATTTCTTGCCGGTTATTGTACTGATGAGTACTGGTAAATTGAGGCCACACCATGCGTTGCCGGTGCGTTGCAGCGCCGCACTGCTGTGGGTTTGAGTATTGGGTGCCACACGGCCACTGCGTTACCGCTCCGGCAAAAAGTATGGCCTTGCAACGCACCACTTCTTCCCGCCTCTTCTCTCTGGTTCCAAGTCAAGCGAAACGCATTGTGTGACATGGTACAGCAATTTTTATGTAGGATGGCGTAATTTTATTTTTATAATTATTAATACGACTCTAAATAATATCTGTATAGTCAAAACCGCGGCGCGTGCGCGAACGGACTCCCTTGAAAAAGGACCCCGTATGGGTTCGAAACTAGTCGGGCTAACGTCGACTACACACGTGAGTACAGCCGGGACAGATATTATTTAGAATGGAAATCACTCACGGTAGTTTAAATGCTAAAATATTAATACGACCTTGTTACTTGAGATTGGCGAAGTGCATTGTGCTGATTTTGCACTAAGAAAACCCGAGAAAAGAAAACAGTTTTATGTTACCTGAAATGTGTGATTTATGTAAATCTGTCATTAGAAGGAAAAACGAACATTATTTGACATCTCCATACCCATTTGAGCCTGTGATTTGAGCTAATTTACGCAAAGACATTAACTAAGATCAATCTTGTGCTTCAAGCTTATTTGGATTTACAAATGGTTCTTAGTCATATTGTGATGGTACAGCCAAATACTAAGGCATGCAATATTATATTATACAACTTAAATATCAGCCCAAGGATCTTCCTTTCAATACGGGCCAGAGGTCCTATAGTAACGCTATGTAGTCATATGCAGGCGTAATTAGATAGTGGTACAAGCAGCAAGCATACCATTCCCGAGACTGTGAGTTAGCGCGCAGCAGGAAGTTGGAGATGTTAAGTTGCTTGTTATACTGAAGGAGCATCATGGCGATGTGGTCGGCCGCCATGTTGGAGTCTGTGCACACCATCACGCGGTTCGAGGGCTTCTGTACCACCAGCTGTGGACAATGCTGTGCATTGAAGTTTCTGACGTCTTTCTTATCGGATAACAGGCACTTTTAGCTGTATGTACATATTCCATTGATTAAAACGATAGTGGGTAACGCATTCTTATAATTTAAAGAAACATACCTACAAAATCATTTTCGTCAGAGAAAACCGAAAAATTACAGCAATTTAGGAGCTTTGAAATGGTAAAGAATTTTGGTTAAGTATTTTAAAATTTTGTTTGAAAAAAGTTAAAAAATTGTGGTCGGCCACCATGTTGCAGTCTGCGCACACGGTTTGAGGGCTTTTGTACTACCAGCTGTGGAAAATACTGTACATTGAAGTTCCTTTCTGACCATCGACAGAACGATGTTTAGCTGTGGACATCTATCGGTGGAATGAGACGACGACGATGAGCACATGATAACGTATGCTTTTAAGTTAAAGAGGACACACCTATATAAGTCCCGCAAATTGGTATTGCGCTGAAACCATGTCTCATTAACATCGAAATGACGAGTAAAAATATAGGTACTATCAGCTTGAAACTTCAGTCTAATGCTGACGTCACTAAAATGATAGAGCCTCAATAGCTCAACCGGTAAAGGAGCGGACTGAAAACCGAAAGGTCGACGGTTCAAACCCCGCCCGTTGCACTATTGTCGTACCTACTCCTAGCACAAGCCTGACGCTTAGTTGGAGAGGAAAGGGGAATATTAGCCATTTAACATGGCTAATATTCTTTTTAAAAAAATGGCGGCTACGCGTATTAGCAATTTCCGGGACTTATACAACAAAACCAATCATTTTCTTCAGAGAAATGAAAAAAACCAGGATTTTAAAGTGAAATAGCTGATGAGCCAAGTCATAAAAAAGTATTACCTTTTTTAGCGTGTAGTATGAAAATTAAAATTAAGCTGGTTAAAAATGGAATTAAAATAAGATAAAAAAGGTGACTTACCTGTATGATAGCTTCAACGATGGTCATAGTCTTGCCTGTGCCGGGAGGTCCAAACACAATGTAGGGCGCTTTGCCCGATGTGCCCGACACTATGTGCTCCACGGCTGACTTTTGCTCCGCGTTGCTCTCTATCAGAGGATTGTAGAATCTGCAAAGATACAAATAAGGTAAAAAAAAAACCGGCCAAGTGCGAGTCAGGCTCGCGCAATGAGGGTTCCGTACTACAGTCGTATTTTTTCGACATTTTGCACGATAATTCTAAAACTATGATGCATAAAAATAAATAAAAATCTGTTTTAAAATGTACATGTGAAGACCTTTCATATGATACCCCACTTGATATAGTCACTCACTTCGAAAGTTGAAAATACTAATTATTAGTTCATGACCACAATTTAATTTTTTTTGTGTGATCTAACCCTAAATTTACGGTTTTCAGATTTTTCCTCAAATGTCAGCTATAATATCTACCTACCTGCCAAATTTCATGATTCTAGGTCAACGGGAAATACCCTGTAGGTTTCTTGACAGACAAGACAGACAGACAGACAGACAACAAAGTGATCCTATAAGAGTTCCGTTTTTCCTTTTGAGGTACGGAACCCTAGAAAGGTAAAATTCGCTGCTCACAACGGGCGCCAACGGAAGAATCTGATAAACGATCCCATCTTCCTGCTGAATTCGTTCATAGTTCATTCAATTAGTGATGCGCTTCAGTGGAATAATAAATGCAGGGACATGGCAGTGTTACCTGGAGCTTAACACATCGGAAATAGCTTTGTGTATACATGGCATGGGAACTATGTGGTACAATCAATCTGATGGCAGTGATTGTGATGGTGCTGAATGCTGATGATGATAATGGTGATGGTAATGGTGATGGTGGTAGATATTGGTGTTGCTGAAGTAGTTGCTGAAGTTCTCAGTTCACTCACTTAGTGATGCGCTTCAGTGGAATCCTCCTCGCGCTTGGCGTGGGGAACACGCGGCAGTCCTGCTTGGAGCTGAACACAGTGTTGACGGCTTCGTGCATACGCTCCATTGGGACTCGGGACATCAAGAACCGAATGTCATACAGCGAATCAGGGTTGTAGTAATTAGTGAATCTGGAATAAATAACTTGATTTCATTGTAGAATTTTAACTGTTTTAAATATTTAGTATATACTAAAAAACTTAAATCTAAATTAAAAGTACAATAAAATAACATTAAATTAAAACTAAAATAAATTAAATTAAATCTAAAACCTCATCGAGACCACCACAGCGAGGCATTGCCCCTTTGGATGGCCAAACTAATTCTTTGACCAAGGTAGCTGCCAGCTCTCGGGTCCCCGGTTGACATGATAACCCTTTTCGAAATTTCCTCAAAAAGAGCTCGAGCCCCCGGGCCCACGGCCCCAAGGTCTCCACACCAAAAGGCACGAATATAAAGCTCCCATCAAGGTTTTCATATTTGCGCCTCTTGGCCAGAATTCTAAATCAAAGGTTTTGTAATTCAATAAGCTACTTTTTTTTTTAAAATCTAATTAAATTTTTTTTTTTTTTTTTTTTTTCTTTTTTTTTTATTATTATTACAATAAAACTTAAAGCTAACCTTATCTAATTACTATATAAATCATGACCGCGTGGAATGGTGCCAAGAATACTGGCTGCATTTCCGCGCTGGACAGCCAGGCTGATCCGTTGCGCAAAAAATTAGCCAGCCCTTCTTTCACCAGATAAGCTACTTTTTATCCCGGAAAAGCAAAGAGTTCCCACGGGATTTTTAAAAACCTAAATCCAAAAGACCAAAGTCACGGGCATCAGCTAGGTTATAATATTGGTGAGGAAGATTGAAAATATAGACGTTTCCACCATTATTAAACGCAAGCAATCTTGACACTTACGAGTCGTCCATATTGGCTAACTGAACGTGGCTCTCATTGAGTTCTTTGATGGTGCTTTCAAACACAACTTGAGAGCTATCTTTAGGTCGGATGTAGACGCGGTCACCTGAAATAAGATTTACTTATTACACGCTTTTTTTCACTTTTTTTTAAAAGAATATTAGTAAAGTTAATTGCTGACTAATGATTCCCTTTCCCCTCCAATTAAGCGTAAAGCTTGGGCTTGGAGAAGCAGCCCAGTAATCCCACGGGTAGGATGATTGCGGTCCTACAAGCAGACAAACTGGTATAGCTTGCGCCGGAAGGACAAACTATACAGAATCTTAGTGAACAGAGGCAGCGACAAGGCTGCCAGATTTTTTTAAAGAATATTACTCAAGTTTATCATGCTGACTAATATTCCTCTTTCCCCTCCAATTAAGCGTAAAGCTTGGGCTAGGAGTAGGTACGACAATAGTGCAACGGGTGGGATTTGAACCGGCGATCAGTCCGCTCTTTTAATCGTTGAGCTATCGAGGGTCTAAAAAAGGCTTTCTGTTAGCTTCGTCTGTATCTTCGTAACAAAGTATCCCATCTAAAAGGGACTTACTTTTAAATAATTTCCTATTTTTAGGGTTCCACATCTCCAAAAAAAAGTAACCCTTATAGGATCACTTTGTTGTCTGTCTGTTGAGTTTATCAAGACCCGTCAAGGGAATCATAACCTGTAGGGTACTTCCTGTTGATCTAGAATCATGAAATTTGGCAGATAACGATGCACAAGTAAAGGGAAAAATTCGAAAATCATGAATACATTACAAAAAAACTGAACGATGGTACAGAACCATTCATAATAATATATTTGAATATACATAGATTTTGATATTAGATGTGTTATATGTTTTGAATTCTGAATAAAATATACATACTGCCTATACTGAAATATATTTTTTTTACCTCTCAATAACGAAGGTCTTTTCTCAGCTAATCCAGGAACTTCCAAAAGATACACATTTCCATTTTTTTCAATTTTCACACCAGACATGTTGTATTTCTAAAAAAATAAAATCTCTTAGAAACTTTAATTTTCTTTAAAAGTACACAACAGTGCATTTTTTTTTCAAGTAGGTATTATATTTACATAATTAATGATTAAATTTACAAAAAACTTTTTCTAATACACACAATGCATACATACCCTCAAATTGATCTTTGAAATAATTTCCTCCCACCACAGTAAATGGTGGAAATAAATCATGTAATTGTTTTTGGTAGGGCCCTCGTCAAATATTGCTCTGAAAAAATGTAATTTTTGCTAAATTTATTTAAGTACTAGATGATGCCCGCGACTTCGTCCGCGTGGATTTAGGTTTTTTGAAATCCCGTGAGAATTTCAAAAAATTGCTTGTTGGATGCTGTTCAACAACCTGCTGCTGCTGTTGGATCCAACAATAGTCATTTTTACATTGTTAATTTAGTAACTTTTTTTTTTAATACAATAAAACTTAAAGCTAGCCTTATCTAATTACTATATAAATCATGACCGCGTGGAATGGTGCCAAGAATACTGGCTGCATTTCCGCGCTGGACAGCCAGGCTGATCCGTTGCGCAAAAAATGAGCCAGCCCTTCTGTCACCAGTTGAGGCTATTAATCGCGGTGAAATGTCTCGTAAAAAATTTTTAGCACTAAGACTCCATGGCCCCAGGGTCTCCACGGCAAACGGCACGGCTTGCCGTTTTCAGCTGTTTCTGCTGCGGCTCCCGGTCTTGATGCTGTCTTCCTGATATGACACGGGGCCAATGTGTCAACGCAAGTTGCGTCCCACATTAGCGCCCGTCCCCGTTCCCAGGGAACCAGCGTCAATCCATTTAGTAACTTAAAGTCGGAATATCTAATGGTGGGGTCGATTCTCTTGTACACAATCTGTAAACTAAACTAAAATGACATGTCTAAATTTATTGCTATCCCTAAATTTGTTGCGGAAAAGGAGAGATTTAGACCTGTTAATTTAGTTTAGTTTAGAAATTGTGTACAAGAGAATCGGCCCCATTATCTTCCAAGTACAAAAGGATCACTCCGCATAGATATAAATAAAAATATTTTATTTTAACAAAAAATGACTCTTGTTACCACACAATAAAATGCAATTTAGCTCGCACAGCGCTGTGACTTAAAATTTAATAAGAACCTCTCTTTTATTGCATAAACTCTTATTTCTCTCTCATAGGATTATGCTTTAAAAAATATATGTTTTTCGCCCCGCCTGAAAAGTGTCGAATTTGAGCTGTTCCCTTTTTTACTGAAAGCTTTTTCCTGAAAAGAATGAAAGTAGTTACCTAGTGGATACAAGCATCAATCGCATCTTCTCCATACCATACGGGGGCAACTGCAGTCCCTCCAAAGCCCAAATTCCAAGTTAACCTGCTTTCATCTTAGACTGCATCATCACTTACCACCATGTGAGATCACAGTCATGGGCTAACTTGACTCGGAATAAATAAAAAAGTGTCAAATTTGAGTTGTTACCTTTTTTTACTAGAGGCACTGAAAGAGGCCTGCTAAGGTTCCTGAAAAGAATGAAGGCAATTACCTAGTGGATACGAGCATCAATCGCATCTTCTCCATACCATCCGGAGGCAACTGCAGTCCTTCCAATGCCTTCTCCTCCAACCCACGGGGAAGGAGTTCCTTGAGGAGCTTCGGGATCTTGAATTTTAGTTGATATGGCCTGAAAAATAATCACTCACACTGTAGCTAATTGTATTGTAATAAAACAGAATCGATTTATTTTTTTAATTTAATTTTAAATAAACTTACTAAGTATTTTCGCATATTGCATCTACCACTGCTTTTCTCACCAAACTTTATTTCCCAAAGAGTATATATTTAATAAGAAAAGGACAGACAAGGGACAGACAAACTTAATTTAACTTTAAACTGTCAAACATGTTAACCCTAGATGCCAGTCTCAAGCATAGCGTTTTGTAAAGTAGCACTATTTAGTCTTTATCTAATTTAAAATTCACTCTCCATACCTTTTTTAGGAATATTAAAAAACCGGCCAAGTGCGAGTCAGGCTCGCGCAATGAGGGTTCCGTACTACAGTCGTATTTTTTCGACATTTTGCACAATAATTCAAAAACTATGATGCATAAAAATAAATAAAAATCTGTTTTAGAATGTACAGGTGAAGACCTTTCATATGTCACTCACTTCGAAAGTTGAAAATACTAATTATTAGTTCATGACCACAATTTTTTTTTGATCTAACCCTAAATTCGCAGTTTTCAGATTTTTCCCCAAATGTCAGCTATAAGATCTACCTACCTGCCAAATTTCATGATTCTAGGTCAACGGGAAGTACCCTGTAGGTTTCTTGACAGACAGACAACAAAGTGATCCTATAAGGGTTCCGTTTTTCCTTTTGAGGTAGGGAACCCTAAAAAGCAAATACTCTAAATTAAGTTTATAGAAAGACATAAGAATCGACGCCAATTTCATCGATTGATCGATTGATTTTAAATAAAGAAAAAAATCTTACACATGGGTTTTTGAAAGTATAAAATGATCGGCCCGCACCCAACTCTCATTAGTGTACGGGCTTTTCTTGCTAATGTGTTTTTCTTCATGCTCTTGCACTAAAACTACCTGCAAGAAGAATACTAATCAAGAACGTTTTGCGATAGTGAAAGATTACTATTTATGTATATAAAAATGATTCGCTGGCTGAATGTGTTGTTGATCGCAAATCTCGAGAACAGCTGAACCGATTTCGCTAATTCTTTTTTTATAATATTCCTTGAAGTACGAGGATAGTTCTTACGGAGAGAAAAATTTAAAGTATTAAAAAAAATTAGAAATATTTAAAGTATTAAAGAATCGACTGTTAGGCGGTACGAAGTTCGCCGGGTCAGCTAGTTACATAAAATGTCCGTCGCTGGAATATACAGCAATCTATGTACTAAATTTCATAAAAATCTGTTAGGCGTCTTCAAATTTACTGCAAAGTGCCGCGCTTTGTAAATCCATATAAATAAAAACGCGCGACCTCAGCGTCAGTTCATCGATCGAAATTAAATAGATTTACAAAGCAGTGCGGCCTCAGCGCAGCCGCAGCACTGCAGCCGCGCTTCCTCTGCGCGGCACTTTGCAGCAAATTTGAAGGCGCCCTTAAACGGATGGGCCGTGAAAAGCTAGCACGTAGACACACTTTCGCATTTATAATATTAGTATGGATATAGATTATTATTGTTGTCATCCAATAAAAACTATGAAAATAAAACAACGCATTAAAAACTTAGTCTTACTAATATAAATTTAAATATACAAAAGAAAAACGAGACTGGCTGACTGATTTATCAACGCACGCTCAAAGCACTGGATGGATCAGGCTGAGGCATGCAGATAGAAATTATGATGTAAACATCCGCTAAGAAAGGATTCTTGAAATTCAACGCAGGGGTTTAAAACATTGTGTAGTTCACGTGGGCAAAGTTGCAGGCATAAGCTAGTTTGATATAAACATTGTGCATGATCGATCATACCATTTCACGAATAAATATGAGATTTTTCTCATCGCTTCTGCGGAAAAAGGTGAACATAATCGGCATCTCATATTGACCAATCTCTGGGACATGAAACTGGACACTGACTTCCTCCTTTATAGTCGATTCTGTAAGAAAAAACAAAATATACAGGATGTAACCAGAACGCTGGCAAAAACGAAGACAGGTGATAGTACTGATGATTACTGATATGATAGCATAAAAAACCGGCCAAGTGCGAGTCAGGCTCGCGCAACGAGGGTTCCGTACTAGTCGTATTTTTTCGACATTGTTCACGATAATTCAAAAACTATAATGCATAAAAATAAATAAAAATCTGTTTTAGAATGTACAGGTGAAGACCTTTTATATGATACCCCACTTGATATATTTATCTCACTTCGAAAGTTGAAAATACTAATTATTAGTATTAAATAATAAAAAAACTTATTATTTTGTAAAAGTTTACGATATATTGCAAATAAAACATCTGACTGACCTCAAAGGTCACCGAACGTTACGTTAGTAGGTCACTTGAAGTAAATGACGCGTCGTAAGCGGAGCATTGACCCGTGTTTTGCACGCTATACATTGCTAGTTTGAAAAATACTAAATCACTAAAACTACAAAATGAGGCAAATGGTTACTGGTATAATTGGATTGTGTTTAGGTAGTATAACAATAACGCTAAGTTTTTGCTAGCGTTCTGGTTACACCCCGTAGTGCCATTAGGGCATTGGCCAAGTGGTTAAGAGTCTGCCTCCTGTTCGAGGTAGTTTTTTTTTTCATTTCTACCTGTTGCTATTTACATTGCAACATCTTTAGCTCTAATTTACAATAATCTATCCTTAACTTAACTTATATCTAGTTTTTTTTTTACCAAGGTCCGGTTCATCCTCTATCGTTGCATTTGCACATCTTACAAATTTTGTATTACCTACCTACTATTTTTTATTATTATTTACCACTATACTACTACATAATATTACTTACCAGAATATTTGAGCCTCAATAGCTCAACCGGTATAGGAGTGGACTGAAAACCGGAAGGTCGACGGTTCAAATCTCGCCCGTTGCACTATTGTCGTACCTACTCCTAGCACAAGCCTGACGCTTAATTGGAGAGGAAAGGGAAATATTAGTCATTTAATATGGCTAATATTCTTTTAAATACTCCATACTCCTTGAGAGTACCTATTTAGTAAGAGTTAAATGTGTACAGCTACTGATGGAGGAGGCCTATACCCACGAAAGGGTAACCCAATAAAGAAAAATTGAAGATATTAAATTAAGGAAAGTAGGTATTGTATAATAATAATCAATGTGTAAGGATGGGTAGCTAAATGCATAAATATTCTTTAAAATATATATATATTGACCAACCTTGAACTACCCTGAGCATATGACATATGTGTATATATATATATATATATATATATATATATATATATATATATATACATATGTTATATGCTCAGGGTAGTTCAAGGTTGGACCCGGGGCATGCACCTCTAAGTTTTCGGAGTTATCTATTTTAAGCAAGTAAATATTACTTGCTTTCAATGGTGAAGGAAAACGTGCACACACGGACGAAGTCGCGGGCATAAGCTAGTAAAATATAAATTAAAAACATATTACTAACAGTGAAAGTTTGAAACTTACAATAGTTATGAAGTACCATGCTTGACGTTGATTGTCTCTATTGTATCTTCTAAATAGGTATATAAAAGGAAATGTGACTGACTGACTGATCTATCAACGCACAGCTCAAATGACATTATGACGTAGGCATCCGATAAGAAAGGATTTTTGAAAATTCAACCCCTAAGGCGGTGAAATGCGGGTTTGAAATTTGTGAAGTCCACGCAGATGAAGTCGCGAGCATAAGCTAGTCTTATTTTAAAGTAGTTTAGTTGGAAAATAGAATAACAAGAATACTTACTCTTACATAAAATATGTGGTTCCTCTCCAAAAATGAACGGGTGATTAATCATTTGGTACTGCGGCTGTGGATGCGCCAGCTGGATGCCAACCACCAATAAATCTTCATTTTTCATATCATTGCTGATCTTGAATGAGAACTTGACACTTTGGTTAGGCTTCACCTGAAAATAAGGTCTGTATCAGCTATCCTTACCAGCACTAAAACTGCTGAGTTTCTTGCAAACTAACATGTCATGCAAAGATTGGATAAGAGAGCTTCGGTTGGTCATAATCAACCCATCCCACTATTGAGAGACGGGTCTTGTCTCAGAACGAGATGGGTTTTTGCCATTTAAAGCTAGCCTCATAGATGGCTTATTTTTTGCGCCACGGATCAGCCTGGCTTCCACGTTAATTAGAATTATTATATGATGAAATGCAGCCAGTATTCTTCCACGCTGGCATGATTTGTACAATAATTAGAATTATTATACAAATCATGCCAGCGTGGAAGAATACTGGCTGCATTTCGGCGCTGGACAGCCAGGCTGATCCGTGGCGCAAAAAATGAGCCATCTATGAGGCTAGCTTTAAATGGCAAAAACCCATCTAGTTCTGAGACAAGACCCAGCCAGCCCTTCTGTGTGAAATGTCATAGAAACTATATTGGCCAAATGTGGATTGGCAGACAATCTTAGAGAATGTTATTCATAAAGAACTCATGCAGGTTCCCTCACAATGTTTTCCTTCACCTTTGAAGCAAATACACAACTCTGAAATGTTAGAGGTGCACGCTTGGGATTGAACCCTGACTGAGTATAAGAGGCTGACATCTCAACCACTAGGTAGTATGCCCACTTGTTGTAGCTGGAACCTGTTAAATGTGTACCATATATAAGAAAATATGTACAAACTATCAAATGTATTCTTACATAAATCCTAATCTTATGATGATCCGTGTCTTCCACCTTAGTAGCTGTGGCTTCATTATAGGGCTTGCTTTCAGCTGTTCCTAATATGATTACACCATCTCGGTTCCTACTGAAGCCTTTCCTATTGATAGAATAGAAATATTAGTTTAGAAACCTGTAGAAGTACCTAGCCCTATTGTGACTCTTATTGTTAGAGCGAGATAGCTAAGCGCTTACATTTTTTGTCCTTATCACCATGTTCACTTTTTTGTTTGACAACATAGATTTTGTACACGAGATCTTGACAAAAATCATGATGTAAGGTTATGTTGATTGAAGCATTTTAAAGAAATAATTAATTTTGTTTTGAAAATTTAAAACAATTTTTCTTTTTAAAGTTTACTATAATAGGCTACAATAACCAAAGCGAGAGTAAAATAGGGCCATAGTATGCCACACTAGCCCAATGCAAATTGGTAGGTAGTTATAATAACCGGTATACTCTTTATGCTGCAAATAGCTGGGAGGCTTTGGCTTTTTGGCTTTCATTTTAACTGGTAAGTCAATATAAAAATAATTGGTTTTGATTGTAGTGTGAATTGTGGCATGTCTGAAGGTTGTTTCTGTGAAAGTTTTGATAAGTTTGTAGTTTGCAAAAGCCCTTAAAAATTGTGTTTGCTTTGAGTTCTACTTAGACGTCATAATAAGTTTTGAGTTTATAATTTACTCTAAAAGGATCTAGTAACTTATAAAGAATGTAGCTATTCTCTATAACATAGAATTGCGCTCAAATAGGAATTTGAGATATTCCGATAGGATCTTTGAAAAACTTAAATCCACATGGATATGTTGAGAAATAGATAAAGAATAAAGTATAGAAATAAACTTACTTATTGTGCTTATAATTGAGTAATATCACATTACACTGATGTTTCGGCGTATCATTATGATGGACATCAGAGTTTTCATCATAATGTTCGTCGACTATACCACACACATCACAATACATTTTGCTGAAACAGATATATACTTTACTATAACATCCACTATTTACCCAGTGATATACATAACTATGCATTTACCGTAAAAACTTTACAAAGTAACTAACTACTTGTTTTTCAAAGTTCTTTTGTAATTGAAAAAGTTTTAAAAATCGAAATAACAGAACCCTGAACCCCATCCCGCTAGAGTAGGATTGTATATCCCAGCGGCCAGCCCTTTAAAAAGTTAATGACAAAGCAAAAAACGTGGGGTGATGGTGGAAACTTGTACCTAAGGTACTGTAAAACTTTAAAACTGAAAAAATTTAAGGCTTACCTAGTCAATCGAGTTTAAAGGGTTTTATGAAATAGAACAAAACGCCCAACTTTCTGAAAGTATTAACAAATGACCAAATGACCTTATCACGGATTACGAATAAGAAACGAACCAACCTGCGATTTGCTTGCTGCGACTGCGAAAAAAAACACCGACCGGCGACCAGAAAATGAAGAACTAAAAGACGGTAAGGTAAAATCCCCGAACAAAAATGATTTTTTTTTTACCCCCAACCTGCCGAAGCTGCTTCCTGTCGCGGCTCTGGATTCTAAATTCTAACATAACTTCTATCCAATGTTACCAGTATAAGATTTTAGTTAAGTAGCGAGGGGTAACATTTGAAAAAGCCAAATATTGTTTCAATGTACTACAGTGCGACCAAAGAGTGCGACAAGTGGCGACAAGGCTCTCTTGGCGCGTGGCGAAAATCAGTAGGGAGATTGCCTAAAACCTGCATCAATCATTATTACAATCTCAATTGTTCTGATTGGCTGAATTTGTGCGATTCTTGCAACAATGCATTGTAGCCAATAGTGAGCGAACGTCTACCAATCAAAGGTGATTGCAATCATGACATTGTAGCTGTTATTCGCACGTCATTCGCAATCGCGTGCTGCGCGATTGTGGGAGAATGAAAGTTGAGTATGACAATTGAGATTGTAATAATGTAATAATGATTGATACAGGTTTTACGAAATCGCCCTACTGGCTAACGCTCAGACGTGGCTCAGACCAAGAATCAAGGAGACTTGACTTCAAAATAATAATACCTTGCTAGAGCAATCTAGGTGTATAGAAAAGCTCTGAAAAGTGATAAAGAAAAAAAACACAGTTTTTGTAGTTGTCATAGTTTAGCTTTTTTGTTGGGCACATTCGTCATCTGTGCCCAAAAAACCTCTATGATGGTAATTTATTGCGAATATTACGAGTTTTTATTTAGTTTTCAGTTTTAAATTTAGTATTGAAGTTGTGTAGAAGCCATTTATGGTGCATTGCTGTGTGATCGGCTGTAACAGTTATAGCGAAAGCAAATTATGAAACATAACCTTTCATACGTAAGTAGGTATGATGGTGTACTACGTAGTAGTAACTTCCAACTTCTGTGGGTATGATTTCTTTTGTTGTTTTTTCCCTTTCGGGTATGCGTCTGAGAAGACGTCTCCTTGATTCTTAGTCTGAGGCTTGTCTGAGGGCTAACGAAAGATGAGACTGGTAAGGGAAAAGCGCGGCAAATGCAAAACATATGACATCTCTGAAATTAGTATGACAGACCTGTAACCTAATTGCATAGAACAGAAATAAAAATGAAAATAAGTAATTCAAAAGTATCAAATTAGGTTATTCCAAGTCGTGTCATACTAATTTCAAAGCTGCCATACAGTGCGACAAGGCTCTCTAATCTCTTGGCACTTGATTGACATCGACAGGGGGGCGCTGTTGGAGAATCAAACCCTTGATCAAACCTCATGAAAACATGATGAAAACAATAACCATAGACAATAACAAAGGTAATAATCACAATAATATTACCGTGACAAAGGGGACATTAGTTCCGATTATCGCCACGTTTGCCGCGCTTTTTCAGTCTCATGGTCTCATCTTTCGTTAGCCAGACTCTATTGGCTTCTAACACTTTTGGTCTTTGATTCATGGATTGTAAAATTAATAATAGAAGACAGTCAATTTTGATACATTTGTTTTATTAAATTAAAAAATATTGAGCAGTCATGGGGTTCTTTTAGTGATCAAAACTTTAAACCATTGGTTTACGCTATAATAATCAATTCATCATGAGAGAGTTTTCGGGCAGTTCATCTTTTTTGACGTGGCCGTAGATGCCGTGGCGCATCTGGCTGAGGTAGAAGCGCTGTCGGCTGTCTGGCGTGTAGCCCAGGCCGGTGCACTGGTGGAAGGTGTCGTCGCAGAGGAAACCGTGGGCGCACCTTTGGTCGTAGTAATCGAAGACCATTTTTTCGGTGCACTGTTCTTTTGGTCCCTGTGGATAATATCTGACTTAGCTTCTTGGATTCTGATTGGATCTTGAATCTTCTTATTATAGCAACTATACCTATCTAAGTACCTATCAATAGATAATATATACAAGTTTAATATATTATCTTTGGTACCTATATAAAAGGAAAAGGTGACTGACAAATTTATCAACACACAGCTCAAACTACTGGACAGATTGGGCTTTGGTATGCAGATAGCTATTATGATGTAGGCAACTAGGCATCCACTAAGAAAGGTTTTTGAAAATTCAACCCTATTAATTTAATATGGGTTTGAAATTTGTGTAGTCCACGCGAACGAAATCGCGAGCATAAGCTAGTCTAATCATATTATTATACTTATACCTGTAAATTTATCATCACAATCCATCGCCGGCTCAGTACTGAGAACGGGTCTCCTCTCAGAATGAGAATGAGGTTTGGCCATAGTCTGCCTGGGTTAAGTACGGGTTGGCAGTCTTTACAAACCTTTGAGAACATTATGAAGAACTCTGATTTCCTCACGATATTTTCTTCCACCGTTAAAGCGGCGCTGATAGCCTAGTGGTTACGACGCGTGACGTCAGCCTCCTAATCGGAAGTCCAGAGTAGGATCCCGTGCACGCACATCTTGGGGTTTAGTGCCTTTAAGCGATTAGATATCACTTAAATTTAAATTTCTAAACGATTTTCCAGTTTATATCTAGCTAGCGTGTGACGTGTCCATACCCGGTAGCAGTCCAAGCGGTTGCCGCACACCTCGTTGATGTAGGTGCCCCGCAGACAGCGCTTGTACATCTTGTCGCCTCTCGACACGTCGCACACCTCGCCAGTGGGGATGCCGCTGGGGGACGGCTCGCAGACGGGGCATTCCACCAATATGCTATAAGACACCATTTAAATGTAGAACATCTCATTGGAAATTCATTATTGCTTTATTCAAAACGAATCGATCCACATACCTACCTAGTGACTTAAGTTTAAAAAGTAAAGACACATAAAAAAAATATGATTTCAAAATGGTATCCGCAAAACTATTCTATTCTATTCTATTCAATTCAATTCTAATATTAATTTAATCCGCTTCATACTGTGTATATTGTTATGGGTTGTATTTTCATTGCCTGAAATAAAAATTATTTATTTATTATTTATTATTATAAAACACACCGTGAGAGAGGTCGCCGCAGAGGTCAATATTATAAATTATTATGGGAGGCCGTACCAGATTCCGCCATCTTATCATAATATTGAGTTGGTCATCGGAAGGGATGACAAATTATATTGGAACCAAGATTATTATCATCTACTTACTAGGTTGATTAACTTCATGCAGGATATATTAGCGGTGATAGCCGGTTACGATGTTGGCCTCCTAGTTGTGGAGTGCGGAGTTCGATCTCGAGCATGCACTTTTACTTTTCGGAGTTTGTGCGTTTTTAAATATCACTTGGTTTAACAGTAAAGGAAATCGTGAGGAACACGCATGCCTGAGAGTTCTCCATTAATGTTTTCAAATGTGTCCGAAGTCTGCTAATCCGCACTTAGCATGAAAAGGGTTTGGTCTATGGCCAAACCATTTTCAATCTGAGAGGAGACCCGTGCTTAATAGTGAGCCGGCGATGGGTTGATGATGATGTGATGTCGATAAAGTTCGCACTATCAGACAATACAAGCGTTTTAATTCAAGTAAGTGGGTATGAACAAAAATAAGATAGGTAAGTACTAAAAGTATTTAAAAAACTAAATAAAATAAAAGCTTTTTATGGTTCCGTGCCAACGGGAATTTTTTGTCAATACATTTTCACGACCAGTTCTGGTTAATTTATTATTCACTAGATGATGCCCCCGATTTCGTCCGCGTGGATTTAAGTTTTCAAAAATCCCGTGGGAACTCGTTGATTTTCCGAGACAAAAAGTAGCCTATGTCCTCCCCGGAATCCAAACTAACTCTGCACCAAATTTCGTCAAAATCGGTTGAACGGATGGGCCGTGAAAAGCTAGCAGACAGACAGATTTTCGCATTTATAATATTAGTAAGTATGGATTTAGAAAATAATAATTATTTATTATTTATTTAGAAAAAAAACTAAATGAAAATAAAATAAAAAAACATCGTACCATAATATGGAGTGCACAACATATATTGACACCGAATTACCCTTCCAATTTTCGCGGCTCGTCCCTCTCGATGAGGTTGCGGGACTCGTAGCCTCTGTAGTGAGCCAGGCAGGCGGTGCTCATCAGGAGCATGATTGAAAGTACTCGTTGCATGATCGGAGTTCTAGAATTATACTTAATTATATTTTCTATTCCAAACGGATAGAACGGATTCCGTGGAACGGAATGAATCTAAAAGTTCATCAGATTAGAAAACCTACAAATAAGTAAGTATTTGAATATTAGGCTATTATTATTATTTTTTTATTTTTTATTTTTTTTTTTAAAAACATTAGCCATCTTAAATGACTAATATTTTTCCTCTCCAACTAAGCGTGAAGCTTGTGCTAGGAGTAGGTACGACAATAGTGCAACGGGCGGGGTTTGAACCGTCGACCTTTCGGTTTTGTTTCGGTTTCGGTTTGTTAGGAATATCATATTGCATGCTAATAGGCAGAATTTGGCTGTACCTTTTTGTTTTGTAACATCTCCACTGTTTACCCAGATTCGCAATAAAGAAATTTGAATTTTGAATTTGAATTTGAATTTCAGTCCACTCCTTACCAGTTGAGCTATTGAGGCTCTAATTAGTAGGTAAGAGGCCCTTGTATTATTATTAAGTTGTAAATCATCGGTACAGACCAAAATAATATTTGAAATCATCCCTGATTCATTATTCTTATTCATGAATGAAACAGTAAAAAGGCACGTGGTTGAGGGCGGAATCTAATTGATGCGGTATAAACAGAATGTTTCAGATCCAAATCCGATCTAGTTTTATATATATCTTTGACACATACATAAAAACCAAACAAACATTGCTACATTATGACGTCTCGCACACCGATGGAGCATTCGTAGGGAAGAGCTAAGGCGCGTCGGCTTCTTGATAACAACGCAAAGTAAATAAGACTATTTACTTTGGCAAGGCGGCTAGGCTGCACGTGATGTGCCCAGATGCGCAAAGGCGGAGTGGTTTTGTGTTCAAATAGGTACCTACCTATCAATGTCGAATGTATGACAAAGTGTATAAAGCTGAGGTTAGGCTAAAAGATTAGAATAGAATAGAATAGAATGTTTTTTTTATTCATGTAAACTTTTTACAAGTGCTTATGAATAGTCAGGTAGTTTTAATTTACAACTGTTTCGGAATGCCGTTTCCGTTTCCATTCTACTATGCGTCGGCCGTTATGCTCCTGATATAAAAGATTGTACCACATTGTAAGTAGCTGTACGTTATAGGTATCTTAATGAATTCTCCTAATTCTGATTCTTGATTTTAATTAAATCTCGTCACTTCATCGTCCCTTCATTCAGCTTCACCTAATCGACCTTCGTTTCGCTACATGTCACCAGCTTACTTCGCACGCCATCTACTACTTAGAACCAATAGTCTCCATTGATTCCAGAAGTTTTGGCATCTTAAACCCGTGAAGACGCGTTGTTTTTGTTTTCGTAAACGTTGCCCGCGTCGTGTCGTTCGGTTTATGTTAATCACTCATCTATTTTCGTATTGACATTCGTGACAATTCATTCAAAAGGCAAAGCGGTAATAAGTTTAGTATAGTATATTTTTGGCTAAGTACTTACTATTACTTACTACCTGCCTACTAAGGCAGGAGAATTCTGCCCAGTGACAATGATTTTATTTGTTTACCTAACACATTCGTAAAATTAGGGAAGTATTTCGTTGTATTTTTAACTTCCGAACTGTGCGGCGTCCGTTTTACTTGTCTTACGCACGGTGCGGAAGTAGATTTCCTAAGTTCCTGAGCACGTATAAAAGAGATAAATATATTCCCGATATTTTTGCTTCAAGTGTGTTTAATTTTGCAAAAAAATGTACAGGAATTATCTTGTAAAGCATACAAATTAGGGTTTTATCATTTTTAGATTTTCATAATACTTAAAAGTAAGTGCCTAGGTTGTTACATTAAGATTCTTAAGTTCAATATCTAAAACCATAATGTTTAATAATTAAGTTCTTTGTTACCATTTTCCGAATCATTTCATTCAGCGTATTTTTTAAATACTTAACCAAGCGTGTATTTTTATTTTTTAACCTATAAAACTTGCAGAAGATTATAATGATCCTCAGATCGTATTTTTATATAAAAGGGAGATATGTATAAAATTAAAATAAAACGATTCCATTTCACGAGTCACTGACACCATATTAAATTTATAATGAAACAATTTATTGGTTTTTTGTCTGCTGACTTGGTGATGACGATATTTTTTGAGACAATGAGAATTGCTGCAAATGTTCTGCTACGTTTTGTTTACGTGTATAAATAAAGAGCTTTGGATATGAAAATAATTTGAACGCATTGGCACGAAGTGAATGTACCGAGTGTGTGCGCACGCGCCGCCCGCCCTACCCACCGCCCGCCCTCAATATTATGCGCATTCACATGACAAAGTTCGTACGAAACGCTTGTGTTATATTTTAAAGAGTAAAATATTTTTGTTATTGCCGTTTATTTCACAACAATTTACAAAATTAAACTGAAAATACAGGTTTTATTTTTAAATACGCATTTGTTTTGGAACTGAAATTAGTGTTAAAAAGTTGATTAAATAACTATGGGCATGATTTCCCGAGTGCGTGGCAGAATTAGGAGTGACTCTTTCTCGAAGATTCAACTCAAATCGGAGGACAAAATTGCTAATATTGGTACGTGGAAATAAATGTGTGAAATAATTTAGTAAAAACCGGTTTTTCGGAGATCTGCTCTACTGCTCTACCGGTATACGCGATAATCTGGAAAATCACGAAACACCGCAGTGTGTTTTTGTTGGTTTCCAAGAAAATTTTCATATTAAGTATTTATTGATATTTACTTACTTATCATTAAGTATTTTTTACTTACTAGCTTATCACCGTGACTTCATCCGCGTGGAGTGTGGACTACACAAATTTCAAACCCCTATTTTAGAGTTTTCAAAAATCCTTTCTTTGCGGATGTCTATGTCGGAATAGCTATATTGCATGCCAAATTTCAGCTCGATCCGTCAGTATTTTGATATTACTGGTGTAAGTTAATAGATCAGTCAGTCAGTCAGCTTTTCCTTTATAGATATAGATAAATAATAACAACTAAGGTAGTAACGGAGGACTATACTCACCCCTTAAAAAGAACCTACCTTCAAAATTTCAAGTTAGCAATGATTAAAACTTTCCCTTACAAACTTTCATCCCCTATTTTACCACCCTTAAGAGGGGATTTTCCAAAATAACTTATACAGGTTTTTATTATTTAAAGCTAATAACCGAAATGTCGATTTTCCCCTTATCACTATTTTTTGAGCTAAATTGACTGGGCTATGTAAGATAAAGAGCTGGATATAAACACGCATTTCGTGTTTGATAGTTTTATTGAACATGCAAGGATTGTTTGTGTCCTACTTATGTTTGTTGTAAGTATGAAAATTGATCGTAATTTAAGTCTCGTTTTTCGATTTCATTTTATGAAAGGTTTGTTTTTAAATAAGTACCTAAGTATATTTTTTTATTAAGGACAATCAACAATCGTACTACGTACCTACTTACAAATTAAAAATATAGGTACGTTCTTCAATCATAATATTTTCTTTCTAATGATTTGAAAATATAGATAGAATCGAAGCGAAACGACCGTCGTAAAAGCTATTAAATAATATGGAAAAAATAAAAAATCGGTCAACGAGTCGGACTCGCACACGATGGTTCCGTACCATCGCATAAGTAATAACACTTTTTAATTATCATGGTGCCCATTTTGAAATATTTATTATATTTTATTGTTACAGCGGCAATAGAAATACACATTTTGTGAAAATTTCAACTCTACCTATTACGGTTTACGAGATAAAGGCCCACTGACAGACAAACAGACGGAAGGACAGCGGAGGCTTAGTAATAAACTATTGGCACATTGGCACCCCTCGGATACGGAACCCTCATAACAAGCATGTTTCATTTTACGATCGCATAAAAATTTGAATTTTAAATGAGAGCGTTTATTAATAGGTACGTTGAAGGAGAAAAATGATTGCGATTTTTACTTTTCTCTTAAAAATTTGCTGGTGCTAAATTATCTTTAAATTAAGAATAACTAATATTGATTGAATGACACAGTAGCCGGCAAGAAATATTGTACATCGACCTTTAGAATGAGATTTCGGCTTTGTATAGCGTTGTCTCTGTCACTCATACCTATGTGACGTTTTGTCGGTCTCAACGACAGAGACAACGCTCTACGAGACCGAGCTATCACTTTCTTAAGGTCGACGTACAATATTTCCTGCCGGGTACTGCACCTACCTACTGTTTAAACCACTGGTCTAGAAACTTGATGCATGTAGATAACGCATTACGCAGTATAATGTGCGCCGCGTGCTTGTGAGCTCTACGTTGACCCAAGTTGGTAACAGGATGCGTTTTGGACTCAAGAGGTCTTAGCTCAGAATAAGGACTGTTAGAAGTAGCCCTATTGTTAGAGCGAGATAGCTAAATGCATTTAGAAGCAGCTCTTGTTAGAACGTGACAAAATGATTAGTATGCTTTGTCCTTATCACCGTGGCCACTTTTTTTTGTTTGTCAAAATGTATTTGTACGTGAGAATTTGACAAACAACGTGAAGTGTAGAAGGAATGATATTTCACAAGTAAGAAAATCTGCTTGAGCGAGAGGGACTGAGGGGGCCACGCTAGTTGCAAATCTGGACATATCTGTGGGTCTTAGCCTTTACCATTCCCACGAGTCATGACATGTTAAGCTGTCTATTATTATCTGTACTAAGTACCTACTTAACTACTTAATATTATAAATTCGAAAGTGTGTCTGCCTGTCTATCTGCTAGCTTTTCACGGTCCTTCAGTTTTACCGATTTTGACGAAAGGTACAGAGGTACCTTGCCTTACCTTGAGATACCGGGGCTACATTTTGTTTCGGAAAATCAAAGGGTTCCCACGGGATTTTGAAAAAACCTTTTATATTTTTAAAATCTATTTTATTATTTAAAGAAAATCCTCACTATTTTGTGATTAATTAAAGAGGTTGTGGGAGCATTAAAGACCACGACGTGAGAAGAGAGAATGGCACTGCCACGCCATGTTCTGACCAGGGCAGCAGCACTTAACATTGGGTATATTTGTTTCCAGTATGGCTGATCTCAATAGTATTCCTGTTGCCGTACTGGGCGCCCCGAGGCCTGCTAGTAGCGCTGGGCGGCGCGTGGCTCATGGCTGCCTATACCTGCCTGGTGGTGCCGCTGCTGATCTCCGCAAACTACCGCTACCCGGCGCGGTGGTACCCCGCCGTCGCGAAAGCCGCGCGAAGTGAGTATAAATTTTTCTCAATACAGCCCCCCAATTGTGTAAGAATAACCATTTCATGGCTATCGCAATCGTCAAGAATTCTGCCCTTTGATTGGCTCCGAAAAAATGTAAACAGCGAATCAACCAATCTTCTTCTTCTTTTCGAGTCGACGGTCACCTCAAACACGGGCAGCCCAAAAAGCCGCTACCGCGATTGCTCGGTCGGTAGCGTTGTACAGCTCCTCGTACGTGCAGGCTGTCGGGCACGCAGGGCACCCAGTCATGTGCGCAATGGTCTGTTTCGGATGACCGCAGATGCACTGCGTATCATGTACCGAGATAAAGCCCCACCTCGCCAAATCCACCCTAGACCTCCCCACCCCCGCTCTGAGGCGGTTGAGCGACCTCCAGACAGGCCAGCTGAGATTGTATCCTTCGGCAAGTCTCTCCCTTACGCTGGTGTTCGGGTTCGGGGTACCTAGCCGTGACCTCCACATAGCAAGACGTGTAGTTTCAGCGGACTGCTTGAGAGGCTGCACTGAGTGTAAGAAGCTATTCCTTGAGCGCAACCTAGGACGGGCCGGTGTATGACTGAATAGTGGATGACGTCTATCCTGTGTCTGCTTTGTTCTTTCTACCGAGCTAGAGACCGCTCGACGTACCTCAGGGGGGGCTATTCCTGCCAGCTGGTGCAGTTTGTCGGTAGGTGTTGGTTTCAGACAACCTGTTATTAGACGGCAGGACTCATTCAGAGCTACGTCGATCAGCCTTGCGTGTGCCGACCGTTCCCATGCAGGGGAGGCATATTCGGCAGCGGAATAGCAGAGCGCAAGGGCTGTAGTGCGCAAGACGGTTGGTTTAGCTCCCCAGGAAGTCGCAGTCAGCTTTCTCAGTAAGTTGTTGCGTGTGCAGACCTTTTGCTGGGTGTTCATGCAGTGCTGTTTCATTGTCAGGCTTCGGTCGAGGGTTACGCCCAGGTATTTGGGGAATCTATTATGCGACAATTTTGTGTTTTGCCATGTGATGTTAAGTTCTTTGTTTGCGTCTTTATTACGAAGGTGGTATACGCAGACTTCGGTTTTATTTGGGTTTGGTTTCAATCCATTTGCCGCATAGTAGTCACCGAGCTGGTTCAGGGATTTGGTTATTGCTTCCTCTGCGCTCGTGAAGCTGTCCGCTTGAGCTGCTAGTGCTAGGTCGTCTGCGTAAATGAAGCTTTTAGTGTCCTGTGCCCTAGGCTGGTCGTTTGTGTAGATATTGAACAGGCTTGGCGCCAGGACGCTACCCTGTGGCAGTCCATTACGCTGTTTCCTCCACCGGCTCTTTTGGTTTTGAAGGACGACCTGGAATTGGCGGTTGCTCAGTAGTTGCCTCACGATCTGGCAAAAGGTGTAATCAGCCGTGATTTCGTACAGCTTTTTAATCATAGCGCTGATGTTTACGGTATCGTAAGCTGCCGATAGATCCACAAAAGCGACACCGGTAATTTTCCCCCTCTCGAAACCATCTTCAATATGTTGGGTCAGGTTGAGAATTTGCGACGTGCAGGACTTGCCTGGGCGAAAGCCTGATTGTTGGGGAATAAGCTTTTCATCGATGTGTGGTGTAAGTCGGCCAAGAAGGATCCTTTCAAACAGCTTATACAGGTGGCAAAGGAGAGAAATTGGTCGGAAATTTTTGGGGTCGTCAGCAGGTTTACCAGGCTTAAGTAACGCAATGACACGGGCTTTGCGCCAGATTTTTGGGATGTTATTAGTTTCTAGGCACTTGTTGAAGAGCCTCAAAATCCAGTCCAAAGTTGCAGGGCCAAATTGCTTTATCTGTTCGACTGTGAGATCGTCAAGTCCACACGCTTTACCACTCTTCAACTTCTTGAGCCCAGCCTTTAGTTCGTTGAGGCTAATGTCAGTGCTCAGAGCATCCGTTTCTGTGGTTAGATTCCTTAGGATTTTAGTAGCTCCTCGGAGGGGTTTAGTCTTTCCATTTAGGAGCAGTTGGTGGGCGACCTGGTTTGCAGTTACGTTTGTGTACTCACCGGGAGAGTTTTGGGTGCCAGTTAGTTTCTTGAGAGTTGACCAGGCCTTTTTGCTGTTGTGGGTCATATCGACTGACTCAACCAGGTCTTGCCATTTCTTCCTTCGGCATTCACCGATACACTGCATTAGGTGTTCGCCGAGGAAGATTGTAGATTGGGAGAAGGGGTCTCCTTCAAATGCTGTTTGGTATTCCTGTAGGAGACATGCAGCTTCCCCAGACAGCCCGGGTACATAAGATGTGGCGCACCCTCTCGGAATGGTCTTGCGAGACACTTCTTTTACCATATCTATGAATATGTTATAATTCTGTGGGGTGGCTTCCATTGTGCGTATACGGTTGTCTATTGTGGTTGAGAACTCCTCCCAATGCGCCTTTTTAAAGTTGAAGCGCCTCCGGAAAGGAACTGTAATAGGTTGGACCACAGCACTTACCTCACAGGAGATAGGTCTATGCTGGGTGCGAGGAATCGGTTTTGCGACTCGTTTTCGGCACTGAGAACTAATGTTTGCACTAACAAAGATTAAGTCTGGGTTGTATCCCCTTTTCCATCTTCCACTATTGAAAGACGTGGGCAATTTTGAATCGTGCACCAGTGCAAGATTGTTGGCCTCGCTCCATTCTTCAACGGCCTCTCCATTACTATCTGTTGCGCTGTAGCCCCATGAGACACTATGGCTGTTAAAGTCTCCAATAATTATGCTGGTATTCGTGTTGCCAAAGTTGATTGGGGCGGTGAAAAGGAAGGGGTGGCTGGGCGGTTTGTAGACGGACGTCACCGTAGTGTCGGACAGCTCTACGGTCAGGATCTCCACATTATTTACATCCGTCATATAGGCAGACTTTACGTGCGCACCGGGTCGGGTATAAATTGCGCTGCCGTACTTGTGGTGTGGTCGCTCGATGATGCGCGTCATGTTGGGTATTTCTGGCCGCGGATTATCTGGGCCTCGATGCGTCTCTTGTACGCATACTACGTCATATTTATTTACATGGCACAGCTCAGCAAGTAAAGTTGCTTTGTCTGAGGAGAAGCCCTCGATGTTAATAGAGAGCACTGTCAAGGCTGGCCCTAATAAGGGCCGTTTACAGCGAGCTTGGTTCTTACAGGTGGCCATCGTGGTGAAGAGATTGGTCAGCCTACTGGTTTGGTTTATGTAGTGCTGCTTCCGGGGACGCCGGGTGCTTGTAATTGGTATTAAACTAAGCACCACGCGGGGAGGCTCTCTTCATGTCCCCCTCAACCATCAACCAATCAAAGGGCAGAATTTCTTGACGATTGCGATAGCCATGAAATGGTTATTCTTACACAATTAGGGGGCAGGATTGCTTTTTATCCGACATAGGTCTACAGGAGGGAGGACCATACGTCTTTAAATACAGACAAACAAATGAAGTGTTGGCCTCGTCAAGACTCCCAAGAGTTTCACGTACGTCTAACTGGCTATATTATGACGTCATAACAAATCCAATATGGTGGATTTGACAAACAGGATTGAGTAGTTTCCTTAGGTAGGTACCTACCTATATCACAGATTATGTTATTGTATATATGCTATATATACTGTTATTGTATAAGCTGTGATAGCCTAGTGGTTAGGACGTCCGCCTTCAAATCGGAGGTCGGGGTTCGATCCCGGGCACGCACCTCTAACTTTTCGGAGTTATGTGCGTTTTAAGTAATTAAATATCACTTGCTTTAACGCTGAAGGAAAACATCGTGAGGAAACCTGCATGCCTGAAAGTTCTCCATAATGTTCTCAAAGGTGTGTGAAGTCTACCAATCCGCACATGGCCAGCGTGGTAGTCACTATGGCGAAAACCCTTCTCACAGAGGAGACCCTGTCCTCTGTAGTGAGCCGGCGATGGGTTGATCATGATGATGATATAGCTATAAGTATGCCAAGCAGTAAGATAATGCACTTAAAATCCATCCATTACATACTTAGGTATTATATTAGATTTGGCAATAAATCGGGATACATGTTTAATATCATACAAAGCTTATATTAACATTAGAATAATACGTAATTCTGCTTTCGAATTTAATTTTGCTACTGAGTTTAATATACTTAATATTATTTATGACGTTATTTTATTATCTCCTGTTTTTAGCCGTGAAATGCCGTGCGTTTAAGCGATTTTGATGAAATTTTGCACAGAGTTAGCCAGGTACATCCCGGAACATCAAAGAGTTCCCCCGGGATTTTTAAAAATCTATATCCACGCAGACAAACTCGCGGGCTTCACCTAGTAAATGAATCATCAAAGTTCATTAGGTTTATTTGTATTTTCGAAAGTTCTATTTTAATAGTAAATTACTAGTTCATGACCACTAAGTAGGTATATAATAAGTATATTAACCATTATACTTACTACTTACTTAGTACTTAATAGTAAAAACTATCTTTTTGTCATGGATCTTGTACGCAGTATCACAGAATAATATAATAGTACTAACGTGCAGTATGTTATAGTGTACATTATCCGTAGTTGTAGGTATGGATGACAGTAATTGTTGACAAACAAAAGTGTAGTCATGATCGTTGATCACGCCACATTACAAGTGGCGTTAAATAAGAAAATGCATCGTAGTTCGTACTTCGTACTTTCGTACCACGTGGACGTCTATTCGTGAAATAGTAAACACAGAGCGTACCAGGCTGACCTATTAAGTTGCCACCCCCGCTTTTTTCTGTACCACCACGCGAAAATATTCAAAGAAAGATTATCAATAGTTTTGTTCCGGTTTTTGAACTGCTTATAGATAAATAGGTAAGTAGATGTTACAGTACATTCTTTCTTAATTATGTAAATTACCTACCTACACAAAGTTTTAAAAATTTTAGAAACTAAGTATGCAATTATAGAAAGAAGTACAAGTGTCTGGAATTTTAAAAAGTTTGCAACACAAATCCAACATCTCTCTCATCTGGATGAATATTTATTGTGCGAAGTGGTCCAGTAAAACATGAGTAAAACATTTATTTGGAATGCATTATTTTATTCGGTTTTTTCCATTAGCATTCAACGTTTGTTGAAAAAACAACCTGGGGTTGGAGATGACGAATGAAAGATTTTTTTTTAATATTTGCGTCATTTACGTTTTTTATTGGCTTATTTTTCCGATTCAATGAGTCATAACGAGAGTAGTGAGTATGAGTACCTACTGTATTTGTTTGTGCCGATGAGGACAGTGTCTGATTTTAGCTTGTTGGAAGCTGTGGCAATAATACACACAAAAATACGATAGTGTGACTTACTGAAATTAATAACTCAATCTACTTAAGTATCTGTGATCCATCGATAAGTTACTTAGAAACGTTGTTATTTGTCAAAAATTTGTCAAAGGGGTTTAATAAAAACTGCCATACCCCTTCCAGGTTAGCCCGCTATCATCTTAGACTGCATCATCACTTACCACCAGGTGAGATTGCAGTCAAGGGCTTACTTGTATCAGAATAAATAAATAAAAAATTTATATGGTTGTTATTTTATGAGATTACACATGGATCGATTATTTATTTCGGTCGTTTAACAGTCCGCATCATTGTACGGCGCGAATACACTGTTATATGCCTTGTGACTTACGCCCGCGTAGCACTTATCTGTGAATTAAGTAGTCCATTTTTACACGAACATAGCTAGGGAGTCGAGAAGACCTACAAATGCCTACAAATGAGGTGCTACGAAAGATAGCGAAGGATGCTGGAAGGATTACAAAGGTTGTGCTACAAAAAGTAGCGAGGGATGTGTGTAGTTCCAAGAAGGTGCTACGAAACGTTGTGAGTGATAATATTGTGACCATTTGCCGGTGTGTGTAAAATAGATGCTACGAAAGGTTGTGAGGAATGTTTGTGATACAAAGGTGAACCTACAAATGAGGTGGTACTACAAAGGTGGTGCTACAAAAAGTAGCAAGGGATGACGTGTGTGGTTCTAAGAAGGTGCTACGGAACGCAGAGAGTGATAAATATGCCGTGCGGTGCAAAAGAGATGCTACTTACGAACGGTTGTGAGGGATGTTTGTGGTTCCAAGAAGGTGAAACGTACTCAGTGATGAGTCATGTGGCACCAAAGAGGTGCTACGAACCGTTGTGAGAGACGTGAGTGGTACAAAGGAGGTGCCACGGCTCACGACAAGCAAGGGGTATAAATTGCGTAAAAGAAAGTGGTGTTACGAAAAGTCAGGAGTGAATAAACATCTTCTAGGTAATCTTAGGTATTACACTTGCAAACCAGTAGGTCTGATTGCAGCCAAACGCTTGTCTATGATTTAAAAAAGAAAGATGTTTGTGCATGTGCAGGTACCAAGAAAATGCTACGAAACGTTAAAGGAGGGATACGTACATGAAATCAAATGTAGAGAGACGTTGCTAGGTTTGAACTATGGAGGTGCTACGAAACATTTCGAGGGTTATGTGTGTTCATGTTTTCATTCTCATGACGTTTGGAGTTGGACGATGGGAAGTTAGATTTTCCGGGACAAAAAGAAACCTATGTCCATTCTAGATATGCTTGCATCCCGGGAATCGTGAGAATCGGCTAGATGGGTGGGCCGTAAAATTTCAAAAGCATAGAAGGCAGACAGACAGTGGTGTGCCACTTCATATGGATTATATATTATATCCATTACTACCTAATATTATTATTATGAATATAACCCGTATGAAGTGCCACACCACTTGTCACGCATTTGCTTTCAAATTATGATTGTATTATGCATCATAGTATTTATATTATGCCTACGCTACGTATATATTGACAGATTGTTATGTGTGAGAGTCAGGTCATTGTCGAGAAGCTGAATGGAGCGACGGAAGCTGGCCGTGCGCCAGCGCATGTGCGTCATACAAGTTTACTGAAAAACTTTCGGCTTTAAACATAAACATTCTTTCTTCAGGCCTACCATATGCAGATATTGGTCGATTATTATATTTTAGGCTTCTTTGTTTTAACGGAGCTACCTGTGTTTAGGCAAAGTTGTCTTTACGATAATCACTACCTCTATTATAAATGCGAAAGTGTGTTTGTTTGTTTGTACTTCAATCACGTCGCAACGGAGCAACGGATCGACGTGATTTTTTGCATGGGTTAAGTTTAAGACCTGCAGAGTGACATAGGAAACTTTTTATCCCGGAAAATCAAAGAGTTCCCACGGGATTTTTAAAACCTAAATCGCGTACGAAGTCGCGGGCATCAGCTAGTAATTGTGGAATTAGGACGTATAGTATCTATATGTTATATCTACGTCGCGGGGGCCCGGCCTGAATTTTATTACTTCGCCCTCTAGAAACTATGCACGGACATTTTGATTGTATAAGTACCTACTTACTATTTAACAATGTAGTCTTAACTGGGTTATAATTGGGTAAGAAGCATACCTACAACTTATCGTTGCCCGCTGGATAGGCAGAACCTAGGCATCCAATCTTTGTAACGATGATTCCTGTTCTTAGATTGGACACGACAGGCAACAGTAAACTTAAATTTAGAGACGGTAGTTACACTTGAAATCTTAAGATTTTTTGATCACATTCTGATTTTTTAAATAATTATGTTATACTTATTGTAGAACTTACCAGAGTCTACTGTTGTAATAGGAGATGAAGGTTGCTGTCCGAAGGCTCCTCTGAACTGCTGTCCTTAACCGGGGTACTCCTTTTATACTCCACAATTCCTTGGAATATCCCTTTAAAATATTAGATCGGCTAAATGCCACATGAACAAGTCAAAGACGTATTTTTGATAGGTTTAATTTTTGCACATCTTAAACATTTAATTCTTTTTAAACTTTTGAGACTAGGCAAATCCTGTTCATCGATCGATAGGGGCCCACTACTCCCTGCCAGCTGCCAGATCACCAAATCTGTCAAGATCATAGGAGCCCCATTATTCTAATGTGCCCAGGGACTCCAATAGGTTAAAGACAGCGCTGGCCATACCACTTCCAGGTTAGCCCACTTCCATCTTAGACTCTATCATCACTTATCACCAGGTGAGATTGCAGTCAAGGGCTAACTTGTATCTGAGCAAAATAAAATAAAATATGTTATACTTATACTAGGTATTACATACTTAATACTTGTTTGGTTACCTATGATAAGACACCATCCAATATTTTTCCTATAAAAATTATCTTTTTCTTAAAAAATTAATAATGCAAATCAGCCTTAAACCTCTGAGTTGGAAAATGGTTAGACAAAGTGGGCAACACTTTGTGACAGATTGCGGAAAAGGCTGTTGCTATATTCTATTCCTTGGTGTTTTATTCAAAGTCGTATTTTACAAGAAGTGCCGGGTTCAATTATTTAGTAGAAAAATAAATATTTTTTCTAGATAGGTACATTAACTTCGATGTTTTTCATACAATTTTTTTTTTGTTTTTAAATGAAAATAGTACAATAAAACTTAAAGCTAGCCTTATCTAATTACTATATACATCATGGCTGAATTTCCGCGCTGGACAGCCAGGCTGATCCGTTGCGCAAAAAATGAGCCAGCCCTTCTGTCACCAGATGAGGCTATTAATCGCGGTGAAATGTCTCGTAAAAAATTTTTCATACTATTAATATTATAAATACGAAAGTGTCGGTCTGTCTGTCTGCTACCTTTTCACGGACGATCTGTTTAGCTGATTTTGATGTGCAGTTAGAAAGATAATTTGTATCCCGGCTAGGCTACTTTTGTAATAGGCTACTTTTGTTCCTGGAAAATCAAGAGTTTCCACGAGATTTAAAAACCTGAATCCCCGTAGATGATGTCGTGGGCATCATCTACTTACAGAGATAGCTTGCATACCGTTGTTGCGGATGCCAATATTATGACATCCGCGGATGCGGATCATAATATTTATCACCACAGTTGCTACTACAGTACACTTTACTATCAGCGAATTAAAAAATTAAAGTTGTAAACGGGTGCTCTTGCGTCAACTGACGGTACGGGAGCAGTAGTATGGGCCGCCCGGGCGGGCGCTTTGTTGCCGGAGCAAGACCAATAATTATTAATCTATGGTTGCACGCTTTTTATAAATAATCTATACTGCTCTGTTACCACAAAATAATACCGTAATCCCTTAGTGTATTAAACGTTGAACGTAAATACGAAATTTTAGTGAAATTGGTTTTATATCAATCGAATAAAACTGGTTTTTCTCCTAATGGTCGTGTAAAAAATGCGTATTTTTGGGGAAACTTCGCGATTTTTTTGTATCTAGCCAAATTGTGCACATCGTATTTTGCCTCTCGTAATTCACTAATCCGAAATGTGTCTTAACACCGCTTTTGGGACGCATTTCGCCTTAACTAAATTGTTGGTTTTATTCCAGAGATAGGCAGACGTCTTCGAGCGCCGGTTGTACGTCTGCTAGGCATGTTGAAAACAGTCTACGCGCCCATTGAGCGCGCTGAGCGGCTGCTCCTGCAGATGAGCAATCTTTCCACTATGATTGGACAGGTACCTATTTTTTTTAACAAGTCAGTTAATATGTTGGGTCCAAAAAAAAGAAACGACGAAGTCTTACGACGCATCGGTAAAAATAGAGACCTAATTAAATCGCTAATCGCTAAAATAAGCATCGCTAATTTTGACCATCAAACGCAGAAAGGTCAGTTATCTAGAGCATGTTCTCAGACATGACCGGTACCGTCTACTTCAGACCATCATGATGGGCAAAATTGAGGGAAAGAGAAGCGTCGCGGTAGAAGAAATCTGAGAATGGACTGGGATAATCTGATGCAGTCTAAGATGGGAGCGGAACTTGAAAGGAATTAATAAACTCATACCCCTTATCGATTTCTACATGGCATCTTACCAGAAGAAATACTCCTCTCGAACTATAGTAGAACGCCAATTTGCTTGGCGGCACGCACTTGCCGGCAGCGTGGTAAATAGCCACGACCGAAGCCTTCCAGCAAATCACTAGAAATATAATCCTTTGCGTAGTTTGTGGTAAGAAGTGTATTTTAATGGAGTACCTACCTACCTAACTTTAATCCAATTTCCTTTTCAGTTACTCATATTCACTGCGTGCGATCGGCTGCTAGTGTACCGAGGGCGACTTACCTGTCTTTACTCACTGATGTTCTACAATGTCGTCACCTACTCCGTCAACTACGTCCGCGAGATATGCACCAAAGAGGACTGGTCGCCATACGTGAACTTGACTCCGAACTCCCGTGTGAAGCACCTCGCCATGTCCGCGACTAAAATAGTCTTGGAATGGACCAAAGCTGTGACTTTCATAGTAACAATAACCTTCATCCTCCTCACTTTAGGTTTGGAGCAAGGTTTGGAATACTTCCGTCCCACAGCACTATACACACTTATGACCGGTACATATTATTTGTTATCAGAGAAAACGTTCTTGGAGCTTTGGCCTACTGCAGTGACAGCGTTAAAATTAGAGAGGCTGGAAGGAATGGAAGTGTTGTACTGCGGATTTTGGGCTAGAGCGATCACTACAGCTATAGCGATCCCTCTGGTGCCAGCACTGATGTGGAACGAGAGATGGAGATTAGCTGTGTTGATTTTGTACTTTTGTGTAATCGTACACGGGCGTTACAGACTTGGTGAAGCATTCTCCAAGCTGAAGGAAGCTCAAGGTTCGTTGGCAAGGTTTCGTCGTGCGACTGCTGAAGAACTGTCCACTTTAGAGGACGTCTGTGCAGTGTGCCTCGGGACCATGAAGTCTGCCAGAGTGACACCGTGCGCTCACTTCTTCCACGCAGACTGTTTAAGGAAGTGTCTCGCCACTAACGATAGATGCCCAATCTGTGTACGAGAATATGTATTTTATTGACGATTCGAAGAGGATTTGGGATAAGACTGCTGGTTTAGGTTGTAGTTAAGTAAGAGACATTCTAACGTGAATTAGTTATTGGAGTAATTGTGTATAAAACTCAAACTAAACTTTATTAAAGCACTATAATCAGTACCCTTATTATAAATGCGAAAGTGTGTTTGTTTGTTGGTTTGTTGGTTTGTCCTTCAATCACGTCGCAACGGTGCAACGGATTGACGTGATGTTTTGCATGGGTATAGATAAAGACCCGGAGAGTGAAATAGGCTACCATCATCCCGGGAAATCAAAGAGTTCTCACGGGATTTTTAAAAATCTAAATCCACGCGTATACGAAATCGCGGGCATCAGCTAGTAATATTATATTATAGTGTCATCTTTTGTGACTAAAAAAGGTTCTAAATAGTCTCGCCGACGCGACCTAGGTTTGAATTCTGGAGTGAGCTTGACTGGCTGAAGTAATTAAGTAATCTGGCAGGGAGCTGCACCGGGTGGATATATACCTCACATAGTACCAACTTAGCAACTGAGCAATTTTTGAGGTAGATGCTATAGCTGCTAAAGTTTACATAGACGCTCAGGTTAAAGTTGTCAATGTGCATCCAGCCTAATGGTATATGCTTGTGTTAGGTAATGGTCGCTAATGTCGTAACATACTCATAAGTTTGTGAAAAGATTCTGGCGATAAGCTGAGTCACGAGAGATTCCGGTTTTATACATACTAGATCTCCGAGATTTTATAATAGAGTGACTCCGAGAAAGTCACCAGTTTACTATAAAAATCCTACTGATTTTGTTTAGTTTCAAAGAAAGCAATTTTATTTATTTTTCAGTCGTAGTCGTTGAAATACTACCAAGTAGGTATTATTTTTAAAATAAATAGTGTCTTGTAGGTATATCTAACAGATTTGCAAATATTTTGCACCTATTTTTTTAATTTCGTTTATTTTTGTACTTACCTGATGTAGGTATTTTACACGTGGACGTGGTGTAGGATTAATATGAGTAGGTAGTAGGTACCTACCTAAGATGGATAGTAATTGGCCCGTAATGTAATTTATCAAGTAGGTAGCTAGCTAAAATTTTACCTGGATGGCTAAAAAAGTTTATTTTGCAATGCAATGTAGGTAAGTTAATAGATTATTTTCTAAATCCCACAGTTTTCGTCCAGTCTGAAATAAGTAGGTAGGTACCTAATTGTAGTGTAATAAACGTAAGTACGGTCAATAAAACTACAATAATTATAATAGGCCCTGCAGGCTGCAGAAATTTCACTGGGTAGGTACCTTCCTAGTAAATGAAGTAATTTTACTTGGTAGGTACCTTCCTAGTAAAATTACTGCAGGGCTATCACTATAAAAATTTACTTTATTTTGTAAGTAGGTATTCCAACTTTTCTAAATATGCCATTTAAAAAAAAAATAGTTTATGAAACATTTTTTGGATAAGTAATTAGCTACCTATATAAAATTGTGCAAAACCAATTTAACATTATGCCAAGAAATTTTCATATTTTTCAGAAACGAAAAATCTAATTAATATTTTTAGATTTTAATTAAATATATTTTTGAGTCAAATGTTTACTTTTATTTAAATAATCCTTTACCTAATAAAAACCTAAGGATTGAAATCTGCTGAACCGATTTTGGATAAACTTGCACCGTCGCGTCGTCACAAAAATGCTATGAGTTAGGGGTAAATAAGACCTATTAGTTTGGCTCGGCTTGGCGGAGCACTCTAGCTCAACATTCTTTCATGCGAACCATTTCAACATTTCATTTCATTTTACTTGAAAGTAAAATTAAGGTTCACCGTGGTAAAGGTGCGTGAATTTTACTTTAGGATGAAGGCAGCTGTTGTCTTCAACTACCGACGATTAGCGAGAAACGAGTTGAGCTAAAAACTAGAAACCAGTTGGCGAGCAACGAGAAGCGTTGACGTTTGAGTTTGACGTATTCCCGACCGTATTGAGGACCACCACATTGAAGCAATTTACTGCAATACCTAGATATACCCAGCAAAAAGTACCTGAAAATTTCAGTAATGTTATGCGAAATAGTTGCTCCAGATTGCTCCACTTATTGCTGCAGATTGATCCCTACGTATTGCCGAGTGACAATTGCATGCTTATATTGCCCATGTAGTATGTACCTACCTACCTACCAAGTCGATTGGCTTTTGCCTTTGGATCCCACGCTAAGTTTACACTTCATTGACTCCGTTGGAGCCCGTCAAAGTACTCTGTGGAGCCCGTTGCCATGACATCATATAATTACGTCTCGTCAACAACATACTACAGTTTCTCTGTAACTAAAGCTGTCCTTTTCATACCCTTTCCAATATACTTGCCTTCTCTATCTACGTTTCAAAACAGGATAACGTGAGATGCGCAAATCTTATATTACACTCTCCCTTTCTTTTCAACTTGTTTTCCATACACATGAAAGAGACGAAACGATGTACGGTCCACAGAATCTATTTGAGGCAAACCAGACTCAGTCGAATCCGTATGTTATGTGGTTGAACCGCGTTGTGGTAACACGAAAATAAATTAAATCACATTGTTTGCGCTAAAATATTTTCGTCAATGAAAATGTGAATAGTTTTGTTTAATATTTAAAGTACACAGGTTGAATTTTGTATCGGATGGACATAAAAAGGTTAGTGTGGTCGTATTTTAATTTAATATGTACAAATACATTTTTTGATTAAAAAACTGCGATATGCTTTACCTACATTACTGATAAGTCTGAACAATGTTTACGAATATTGAGTAGGTAGGTACATGTAATCGTTTACCTGTAATGCTTAAATGGGTTATTTTTAGGTCAATAAGAAGATAATATAACATGTTCATAACAAAATTTAATTGTCAATTAATATATTATTTTTATGTCAAAAATCGTATAATGCTAACGCTACGTACCTACTCTGGATTTTTTGGATATTAGGATTTTTCTTAAAGTTACTTTATATACCAAGTATTTAAAACCCTTTACTGTAGCACAGAATATATTATAACAGTAGGTACTAACTACTAACGTAGTAACGTTGGTACCTACAATAACAATAAATTAAATTGAAACCGACACCCGTAATTACTATTTACCTACCATAAAATTACTAATAAAAATCGGACAAGTGCGTTTTGGACTCAGTGCACAGATGAATGTTTTCGTTATATTTTATTATTTGAATTTTTTTATTATTTGTTGTTATAGCGGCAATAGAAATACACAATCTCTGAAAATTTCAAGTAGGTATATTAGGTACGGTTCACGAAATACAGCTCGCTGACAGACGGACAGCGGAGGCTTAGTTAGGGTCGCGTAACCCTTCATCCTTCGGGTACGGAACTCTAAAATATACAAACTTACGTAGGGATGGGTAATTTCAGTTTGAAAGTAGGTAGGTACAGCTTATCCTTATCTCTTATCGGTGAAAATAAATTATTGGAAAACCATTGAGTACCTACTTACATCCTAGCGACCTGCCTATGAATAAAATACGGATGGTTCTATACCTACTTACTCAATTTTAAGTCTTTTTTAATTAATTATAGGCGCACGCTTGTCCACGATCACACCTGAAGGGAAGTGATGATCTGGCCTAAGATGGGACACGTTTGCTTAGAAGGTGCCTATTCTCTCTTGTTTTAAAGATAGGTACCTGGACTAAGTATAATTGGAAGGAAATACTGATCTCGAAAGAGTATTCCAGACCCTAGCCATGCGTATAAGGAATGATGGCGCAAAGCGTTTCGTATCGCGTAGATGGAATGTTGACGACATAGGGGTCATCATCATCAACATGATCAACCCATCACCGGCTCACTACAGAGCACGGGTCTCCTCTCAGAGTGAGAAGGGTTTTGGCCATAGTCTACCACGCTGGCCATGTGCGGATTGTTAGACTTCACACACCTTTGAGAACATTATGGAGAACTCTCAGGCATGCAGGTTTCCTCACGATGTTTTCCTTCACCGTTAAAGCAAGTGATATTTAATTAATAAAAACGCACATAGGGGTGGAAAGTGGAAACTACCTAATCCGGTGCCTATAATGAATTTTTTTTTTAAGTCAAGTAGCGAGGTAGGTAGGTAGTGGTGCAAGGTATCCATAAATAAACAACCCATAAACCATACTCGTAATATCCGAGAATACTCACGAATGTTACTATCGAAGCCGTATCCTTGGATATGTCCTCGAGTCATCGCGACGCCAAAGCTTACGTCATTGTTCTAATCTTCTGAGGTCCTCTGAGTTCTGCAATATTCATACAACAGTAGACACGTATACTTACATGCGACCTTAAAATACAATCCATACTGCTAAGGTAATCTATATCTACTCTATCTATACTTCTATCTATTTAGTTATCTTACTTATCTTATTTGTTCATGAACACCTTTTAATTTTTTTTGTGATGTAGAACTACAAATTCACGGATTTCGGATTTTTTTACTTTACTTGTCAGTGTGACGAATTTTTCAGCAACTTGCCTACTCATCCTTGTCATCCATCCATCCTCATCATCTGACATGATGCGATGTCACGAATACCTACACAACACTACACAATGTCTATAATTAGGGTTCCGTACCTCAAAAGGAAAAACGGAGCCCTTATAGGATCACTTTGTTGTCTGTCTGTCTGTGTGTCCGTCCGTCTGTCTGTCTGTCTCTCTGTCTGTCTGTCTGTCTCTCCGTAGTCCGTAGGTCTTATAGCAGACATTCGGGGAAAAATCTGAAAACCGTGAATTTGTGGTTACATCACACAAAAAAAATTAAATTGTGGTCATGAACTAATAATTAGTATTTTCAATTTTCGAAGTAAGATAACTATATCAAGTGGGGCATCATATGAAAGGTCTTCACATGTGCATTCTACTACTAAAAATACGGAACCTTCGTTGCGCGAGCCTGACTCGCACATGACCGGTTTTTTTATGTAACAAACTAATTACTGTAGTTTATTATTAGACATTGTTTACATTCATATTAAATGTACTTAGATGATGCTATAAACGCGATCTTTAATAAACAATGGTGCAAAATGTTTCCATAGGTGCAATGGGTGCTATTGATTGATTTTTATGATTATGCAATTAAATAAATAGCTTTTATAGGTCTGCATTATTCTAGCTTATTATGGGGTACTTTCCACATATCATTACTGGGGCTGTGCGACTGTGCGGGGCGTTCTCTCCCCGATCGTCATCTTGACCTGTCGCGTACTATACCTATCTGATTATTCAGAAGTGGGTAGATAGACAGCGATGGTATTCGAAATCAATTTACACGTTAGCAACGCGCGTGTATTGCTAAATGTGAAGTTGCTAGTTCGTACTTACAACCGAATATAAAGTGGCAATTGCGTCATGCAGTTGACGGGATTACGAGACTCCATGAGTTAGGCACATAGGTAGGTATTATAATTATGTAGTTGTGTATGTGTAGATTGTGTAGACTCAAGCCTTCTAGGCACACGTTCAACAAACGAATGTCCATAGGCCATATGCAGAGCTAAGCTGTTATGGAATGGCAAGAAAACTAAAATTACTTATCGATGTTTGTATTCATACAAAATTTTGTCAGTCAACTCATTTCCCTATCCACTAGGGATTCTTAATTTCTCAATTATTCTCAAGCCTAAGAAAATTTTCTAAACTTAATCAAAATTCAGTGCTAAGTGCTAAAGTGACAGTGCGAAACATCTTAGGCGGAGACCATACAAAAGTACCTAACATGTTCTCGCCTGCGACACTTTTAGTTATATTAAAGATAGACCATTCTAGGTATACAAGAAATCAAGTAAGTACCAGAATATTTTGAATCGTTTAACCTTTTACTTAATGAACAGAAAGGTCGTCGTCCTACGTCTGTCTACGAGAGAAAATCTGGAAAATTGGCGTCTACGACCTCGTGTCATGTCTTCACTGTATAATTTGATCAGCTTTATTATCATTAGCATCGAGTTATTGAACTCGAGGCAAAGACAGAAATAACCAAGTAAATAAAAGTATTTTTCTCCTGAGCTGAGGGCTACGACCTTCCCAGAGTTCAGTTCGCATTTCGCACATAGATGGTACTTACATAAAGTATTATAATCTAATCTCTTAGAAAAACAGCTGCTGTGATAGAGTGGTTAGGACGTCCGCCTCCTAATCGGAGGTCGGAGGTTCGATCCCGGGCACGCACCTCTAACTTTTCGGAGTTATGTGCGTTTTGTGGTTTTAAGTAAATTAAATATCACTTGGTTTTACGGTGAAAGAAAACATCGTGAGGAAACCTGCATGCCTGAGAGCTCTCCATAATGTTCTCAAAGGTGTGTGAAGTCTTCTGAGTCAGGTCTCCTCTCTGAATGAGAAGGGTTTGACCACCACTCTGGCCAAGTGCGGTTTGGCAGACTATACACACCTTTGAGAACATTATGGAGAACTCTCAGGCATGCAGGTTTCCTTACAATGTTTCCTTCACCGAAGTGATACTTAAATTGCTTACAACGCATTTGACTTGAAAAAGTTAGAGGTGGGTGCCTGGGATCGAACCCTGAAAGGAGACTTATTCTCAGTAGGTACCCAATGAGCCAGCGATGAGTTGATCATGATGTACTCACACAACAAATTTCAGATTTGAAATAAATTTAAAATTGAATACTAGTGGGCGGAATTTCTGAATAATTTTCAGATTTAAAATGTTACCGTACCTACCTACAGTAGGTAAAACTACTCTATTCCTTTTATCAAAGGATGATCTCACAGACAAGACGATTCTAATGAATCACAAATCAGATATTGCATCTACTGAAATGAGGTCTTGGGAACGATTTTTGGCGTGCAGCCAACCTCGGGATAAGGTCGATTCAGATAAGTAAATGTTTGAAATTCGAAGCCTCTTAAAAACTTGGCGGTAGGTAGACGGGGCGGAATGAAATTCGACATAATATCGTAGGTCGTAAGCATAGAGCAGAAACAAAGAGGAGATGTTGTATTAAGATTTCCCTATGAAATATCGAGTGACATTTTGCGGGGTGAGGGGTTGTGGAACGCCGCCCACTTCTCAATTTTCCATCTGCGGGTTAGTAGCAAAACTACTCGCTTAGCGACCTAACATCGATATATTGATGTCACTACATAGTTCAGCTATCTCACACTAGATGTCAATAAGTGTATTAATTACGTATAAAATTACTTACAAATGAAATGTGATACCATTCATAGCATCAGAACGTCTGTCTGAATAACTTAAACTGACACGATAAAACACAACACTTCATCCTTTTGTTCTTAAAAACTCGAAAACACACCGATAATACGAGTCTCAATATATGTGAACCTGACGAACGCAGACAGCATACTAACTAAGGCCCCGCCCACAGTGATGACGTCAGGACCTAGTTGAAAATCACAGTGCACAGTTGCTTAGGCCAACTCCTCTTCGTTTCTGCTCTGTGGTCGTAAGTTATGAAATCAAACCTCAGGTAAGTAAAGCTAGCTAGCTAGCTATTTTCATACACGCTCTCGAGCACAATAATAATAATTATAGTTTACTAGCTCATGCCCACGACTTCGTACGCGTGGAATTACCGAGGTTTGTTAAAAACCTCGCGGGAACTCTTTGAATTTCCGGGATAAAAAGTAGCCTATGTCACTTTCCAGGTCTTTAACTACATTCATGCAAAAAATCACGTCGATACATTTCCACAGAATATTATATAATAGTACATTGCTTCTTTGCGACGTGCTTGAAGGACAAACCAACAAACCAATAAACCAACAAACAAACATACTTTCGCATATACTTATTGCATTATAATATGGGTAGGTACTGAACCCACGTTAAGGAGAAGAAAAGGGCATTTTGTTTGAGTTTGACGATCTGCTTATCAGTAATTATCTACCTATACAAATAAATTATCTCTGCCTATACCTACATATTTTTCGATTTTTATAGGGTTCAGAACCCTTTGGAACAGGTTAATTTTCTTAAATATCGACTTATAAGCAGGATTCGTCCAGTTCCATCCAGCAATTTTTTTATTTAGCAATTGATTTAATTTTAAATGCGTTGTAGACTGCAGAGACTTGGGCCCTATTTATTGTATCCATTCATTATTTATCTACTGTCTGATGACTATATGCAATACAGACACCTATCGGTAACATTTGAATTTGAACATCAAATTATTCAAAACTAGTTAACCTTGATGGGTGTGCCGTGCCGGCTGCCGTACTGTGACGATACATAGTACTATAAGTACCTATCTACTAATAATTTATTACTTAATCATTAGAGGATGCCCGCGACTTCGTCCGCGTGGATTTAGGTTTTTAAAAATCCCGTGGGAACGCTTTCATTTTCCGGGATATAAACTTGCCAATGTCAATTTCCAGAATGTAAGTTAATTTGTACCAAATTTCATATAAATAGGATAAATAGACGGGCCATTAAGAATCCCGCGGGAACTCTTTGATTTTCCGGGATAAAAAGTATGTTCTTCTTCGGGACGTAAGCTAACTCTGTACCAAATTTCATCAAAATCGGTTAAACTGTTGGGCCGTGAAAAGCTAGCAGACAGACAGACAGACACACTTCTGCATTAATAATATTAAGTATGGATTGTACAATAGTATTTTGGCTAGCTCAGTTTTTTATGCAAAGAATAACCTGCCTGTTTTGAAATTGCACCCAGTTTCAAATACTTAGCACCATTCCGAGGGGGCAGTGACTTTTAGATACAGACTAAAGTAGATTAGATACCTACCTAGTTAGATAAGGCTAGGATGCTATAAGTATTATTGTAAGAATTCCTTATTTATGTGCACAATCTTGATGACCAAAATTTGACACCTGAAATTATTTTGCTAGTCTGGTTTTATGAGAATCTGGTATTATGCTCTGGAGTCTGGAAGGGATGTGATTATTCCATTGTGATCCCACTCTCTTGGTCCCAGACAGTGGGAGCATAGAGAACTATAGTTCTTAAGTTACGTGCATACAGAACTTGGACTAAGCCGATGGGACCTGAACTGAGAATAAATGCTACGCGTTTGTATAGATAAAGGATCATCATCATCATCATCATAATCAACCCATCGCCGGCTCACTACAGAGCACGGGTCTCCTCTCAGAGTGAGAAGGGTTTTGGCCATAGTGACTACCACGCTGGCCATGTGCGGATTAATAGACTTCACATACCTTTGAGAACATTATGGAGAACTCTCAGGCAGGCAGGGTTTCCTCGCGACGTTTTAGTGATATTTAATTACTTAAAACCGCTAGTACATTATAATTCAATGCTTAAAACGCACATAGCTCCGAAAAGTTAGAGGTGCGTGCCCGGGATCGAACCCCGACTTCCGATTAGAAGGCGGACGTCCTAACCACTAGGCTATCTATCACAGCTTAGTATAGAGGATAGGTACTTATATCCATTTTTTGCGTGTTTATGGAGCGCAATTTATTTGTTCTAAAATATTACTACATTAGGTACCTACCCCGTCTACTTATCTACTTATTTTTTTCGCATTACGAAACAGACCAACCAAAGCCTTAGGGAATGCGAACCGAACGTAACTTTTTCGCTAATTAGAGTCCAATCGCATGTCAGTTTCCAATAAACATTTTCACCATGGGATCCAAAACGTTGGTTGTTATCTAGGTGTTATTAATGGTGTATACTTAAATATTGCCTACATATTTAGACACATTTTTGTTTTTGTTTTACCGATGAGCCGTGGTGCAGTGGTGCTGTGTCAGTAGGTAGCAAGCAAGTCAGGGGTTCGATTTACAGGGTCACATCGGGAAGTTATACTTTCTAAAACAGTTATTAACTCAGATATCACCTGGTAGGAAGGATTCCTGCTGTCACCTTACAAGAAAGAGTCCTAGGTTTAGCACCCGTCTTTATAGTTAAAAAGTGCAGTAGGTAGGACCTACTTTACCATGCAAAAAATCTCATGGTGATTTTCACCTACCTGCGTTATCAAATTCTTCATTTGAACATTAAAAACCTGCTTGCTACTCGAGGTTTAAATAATAAAGTGTAATCACGTCATTTTTGTTTCAGAATGGAAACGAGATAAGCATCAGTCACCATGACTCTGCTGCTTTACGACTACTATGACCTCCAGGAGCGCGCTGCAAGGCACCTTAACGTTTGGAAAGGTATGACCCACAAAATAAATAATAGGGTAAAATAAAATTTTAGAGACATTTCACCGCGATTAATAGCCTCATTTAAGCCCTCTGGTGACAGAATGGCTGGCTCATTTTTTGCGCAACGGATCAGCCTGGCTGTCCATTCCACGCGGGCATGATTTGTATAGTAATTAGATAAGGCTAGCTTGAAGTTTTAAGGTAAAACAAAACTTTGTAAAATAAAATAAATCCACAACGTTCTTAATAAGAATTGTTCATGGACCATCATCTTGAGAAGACCTGCAATTTTATATTTGCCATACTCCAACGACTTCCATTTTATAGTTCCAACACGGCGTCCAATAGATACAGAACCATCTAATTTCCTAAAACTCTTCACACCTATATTATTTTAAAAATAACGTATATACAATAAATATATAGATTAGCCTACCAACTTCTACATTATACGTGACAGGTTGAGATGGCAATCGGGATATGAGGCGGGGACACGGACGCCCCGCACACCCGAATGACACCCGCGCCGGTTGAGCGCGGAGGCTGTGCGGGTGTGCGAAGCGTGCCCTCCTCGATTGCCTTCTTTTTCCTTTCGGACTGTATATTACTGCTGGCCCTACTGGCCGTTACAGCGTCACCGCCGCTGGGTTGGGCGCCAGAAATTAATATTTAAGCGTGACCTGTTGCCGACTATATAGGTACGTACCTAACTACTACAATTTTAATGATAACAAAAGATAAAAATATCCTATGCCACATTGATGTAGGGCGTCATATACCTACCTATTTGTGGAATGAGGCCAGTTTATAGGGATTCCATATTGTGGCTATCGGTGTAATCACTATTTATTTACGTGATAAATGAAATATGATAGACGAGAAAACAATAAGTAACGATCGACGCGATAAAATAGACGAGAAGGTTGACATACAAAACCAAAAGATAGATGAAACGGTAAGTAGGTACCTATCTAAGTAAACTTCTAAAGGCTACGGGAGAGGAGATGGTTTAGACGATAGTGAAGACGATAGACGTGATGAGAGTCAAGACACAATCCACATACAATGTATAAGACGAAAAAAATAGACTGATGAACAATAATCACTTTTTAGCGTTGCACAGTCAGATAATAATAATAATAGTGGAATCTATAATACTAGACGATAGAAAAATAAACAAATTGATACATATGACACCGTAAACAATTGCAACGGATTGACATGATTTTATGCATGGGTATAGATAAAGACCTGGAGAGTGACACAGGCTACTTTTTATCCCGGAAAATCAAAGAGTTCCCACGGGATTTTTATAAAACCTAAATCCACGCGTATGAAGTCGCGGGCATCAGCTAGTAAGTTATATAATTTATTTCTCCTTTCTCCTTTGCAGCATGGCACTTGATACTGTACGCGCTCGCAGCAATCTTCGGGATTCTCAACTATGTGTTCCTTCACAATACCATGCAATTGGTCGATAATAATTGCGTGCTATACCCAAGAGAACTGGCATTCCGTTCAATAGAACTGCCCATACCGGCCAACATAAGCTCAATAGATGATACAGTTTTGGCCAACAGTACTACGACAGAAAATCCTTCTAAAGGTGGTGATGTAAAAGACGATGCTCAAAACGTTCCCGTCCTAGAAGGTACTGAAAATACAAATGAAGAAGAAAAAAATGCAACAATAACCAAAAGAGATGTGATCAGTTCAAATGATACAAGACAAAATGGCACCGATACATCAGCTAATGAGAGTGACGTCATTGTTATTTCTGGTAAGTTACATAACATTTTAGCATTCGAGACATACATCTTTCTATGGGGTTTCATCATGATCAGCCCATCGTTGGCTCACTACTGGACACGGGTCTCTTCCACGAATTAAACGGTTTTGGCCATAGTCTACCAAGATTCCTTGAGTGCGGATTGGCAGACTTCACATGCTTTTAATAACATTATGTACTTAGAACTCTTTCAGGTAAGCAGGTTTCATCATGATATTTTCCTTCATCGTTAAAGAAAATGCACGTAACTCCAAAAAGTTAGAGGTGCCTGCCTGGGATTGACCCCGCCAAATGGAAGGTCCACGTCTTATCCATTAGACTATCACCGCTTTTTTTGACCGCATTAGCATTGAAGTAAAAATCATGGCCATAATATAATATGTGTGGAGTACCCAATAAGTGTGCAGTACTGCGTCTTGCTGACAGACTGCACAAATGATATAAAATTGATCAGGAATTGTCTTGTTCCCCAGCAAATGAAACTCATCGGCTAGTGCTGGACACCTCTCGGACTTTGTTCGGATGGGACTCGGACTGCCAATACGCGGAGTACATGCCCATCATGTCCATGATACTCGCCGCGGCGTGGGCCACTTTCTTCGTCATGTGCCCTGGTGGCGGGTATTCCAGATCAGGGTAGGTAACTTTTAAATTGTTATTATTATTATTATTATACATTTTATTTGTACCACCACAAGAAGGATTACAAAATAACAAAAAAAAACAGACTGAAGGAGGATACAAAAGAAAGAAAAGGATTGTTCCTTTCTAAGACCAAATCAATTAAAAATATGACCTGCTACAGTATTATAACTATTAGACTAGGATCACACCTGGTAGATAGTCATCATCATAATCATTCAGTGCGTGTAAAGCGAACTAACTTGGAACTCTTGGAAAAATGCCAAGGCCCCTATCAGTTTCTATGCGATATCGATTTGAATTTCCTTCGTCCCTTGTGTTGCAGTCTCCAAGAGCCCTGGCGTATCTTAACCCCAGCACTGCTGTTCGCGCTAGTGATGGTGGGTCTGACCGGCCACAGCTTCACCACCACCAACAGAGGCCTCTACACCTTCTGCTCGGCTTTCTACAACACCACTAATGCTACCACGTGAGTATCAAGCCAACTTTTCTGCCTCACGAATATAAGTTCTAAGTTCAAATGTGCGGGTTCTACAGAGACTGGTTGGAGTCCTAAGGTGCTGGACTGGCTGCTTGGCTTTCTACAACACCACTAATGCTACCACGTGAGTACCAAGTCAACTTTGCAGAACGAATGTTAAGTAATAAAAATTCTGCATGTTCTAACTTCAAATGCGCAGACCATTAGTTGAAGTCCCAAGGTGCTGGACTAGTAACCTACTACCTTGCCTTTCCAATGTGGGCAAGTGAAATTTTACAATAAGTAAGCAAATAGCCTTAATTTAAAGTGAAGAATAATTCATATATTTATGTAAAGTGTTACAGGAAATAGGTACAGTTTTCAATTTGCATCGACTCACTTAGGTACCTCTACCTATACATAAAATAAATTATTTCCTCAATTAAATTAAGGACGTTACCCAATGTCGTTCCGCTTAGATAAAGAGTAAGTTAAGTATAATTTATTTAATCTCTATTATAAAATCTACTTACTTAGTTGGTAAAAGTGAAAGTGGAGGTAAGTTAGTGTGCATACCTAACAATAGCAAAAACCAAAAACTGGGTGAATAGGCATAGCTATCTATCGGTAATTCCTGGTTCCTGGTGGTCTGGTGGGAGGCTTCGGCCGTGGCTAGTTACCACCCTACCGGCAAAGCCGTGCCGCCAAGCGATTTAGCGTTCCGGTACGATGCCGTGTAGAAACCAAAGGGGTATGGGTTTAATAAAAAACTGCCATACCCTTTCCAGGTTAGCCCGCTATCATCTTAGACTGCATCATCACTTACCACCAGGTGAGATTGCAGTCAAGGGCTAGAATCTAGATCGACATTGCTCGATAAGTCTCGATATTGTATATTTTACCGGCTGACGGCCGCATTTTCGTCCGCGTGGATTTACGTTACCTACTTAGCAAAATCCCGTGGGAACTCTTTAGTCTTTGATTTTCCGGGATAAAAAGCAACTAACATCAACTAAGTAGGTACCTAGCTATATATACCTACGCCGATTTGTTGCTTCGCCGCGGCATGATGGAAGGACCAACCAACAAAGCAATAAACCAACATACTTAGGTATAATATCGATCGTACGACCACAAGAAATATCATCATCATCATCATGATCAACCCATCGCCGGCTCACTACAGAGCACGGGTCTCCTCTCAGACTGAGAAGGGTTTTGGCCATAGTCTACCACGCTGGCCATGTGCGGATTGGTAGACTTCACACACCTTTGAGAACATTATGGAGAACTCTAAGGCATGCAGGTTTCCTCACGATGTTTTCCTTCACCAGTAAAGCAAGTAATATTTAATTAATTAAGACGCACATAACTCCGAAAAGATAGAGGTGCGTGCCCGAGATCGAACCCCTGACCTCCGATTAGAACGGATTAGATTAGATTAGGCGGACGTCCTAACCACTAGGCTATCACAGCGAGAAATATAGATAGATTAGGTATAATTTCCATCAGATGCTCATCCGTGGACCCCTTCCTGGAGCGCTCGTGGAATGCGTCGTGGAGCTTCGGCGGGCGCGCGGCCGCCGCGCGCGCCGCCAGCGCCGGCGTGTGGGCGAGCTGGGCCTGCGCCGCCGCGCTGTTCCTGGCGCGCTGCCTCACCGCGCCCGACTTCAGCGTCACACGCACCGGCGCTTATCTCAAAGACCCGCAGCAGGTGTGTACACTAAATTACTACTACTTTTTTAACTGATACAAGATGGCCATTGACTGCTATTTCACCTGATGGTGCAGTCTAAGTGTGAGATCTATAGAGCGCACTCTGACTTTGCTCAGACTTAAGACACGGTTAAAATGAGACAGCGTTATATAGCTGGCATAAATCTGTCTCGTTTCAACAGTGACTAAGTCTAAGCAAAGCTAAAGCACGCTCTATAGATTTCAGCCTAAGACGGAAGCGGGCTAACTTGAAATGGGGTATGGCAGTTTCATTAAACCCGTACCCCTTATCGATTTCTACACGGCATCGTACCCCTTGGCGGCACGGCTTTGCCGGTAGGGTGGTACCTAGCCACGGCCGAAGCCTCCCAACAGATCAGACCAGAGATAATTTAGAAACTATAAATTCCCAAATTGCCCCTGCCGGGAATCGAATTTGGGACCTCCCACTTACATATAAGACCACAGTGTTCACAAATGCGCCAGGTAGGTTCGTGAATTTCGTGAATCATTCGTAAATCGTGATATTAGTATAGATTTATAGGCTTCTTAAAGTAGAATAATGACCTTAATTTTTTGCAGCGACTCACACCCTACCTGAAAAAGTCATCACGCCGCCATGGCCCTAATAAATCCAACAACAATTCCCCGACAAAACGAGAAACCGCCTCAATCAGATCTGAACCAACCGCGACCACGGAGCTAGTCACAGCGTCAGTGGAACATGGGCAGGACACAGCGCCCACGACACCCCAGTTCTCGCCCGTCAAGAAATTTGACAAAGACGACATTGAGATGACAACAACGCCTTACCAATAAAGCTGAAGACAGAGAAAGAGAGAAAGCCAAGTCGAATCATATTTGCCCAATTCACCGTTAAGTTTTAAATATGCAGAATATATTTATTTGCATTACTTAGTAGGTAATTAATTATAATAACTAAGTTATGAGATGAGAGGAATTTAGGATGTATGCAAATGAAATGAGAAAGGAAATCAAATGACGCATTTAAATTTCTTATATATTTTATTGTGTAGAGTAGGTACCTACCTAAGCTAAGGTCTCTCTACTAAAGTGTTGATTTTTGTATTGCTATTTTTGATTAATGTATCGTGTTTACGGAATAAACGATTAAGAATAAACTTATTTAATTTTATTTAAACTGCGAATTGTGTACAGTTTTAGTCCATACAAAATGACTTTTTTCGCGCCATTTTAACTCTATGGGTCAACTTGTCAAAAATACGGTTACCCAAGCGGTCACCTTTAAAATAAGGACTAAAATCGTACTTTTGACAAGAAATTTGACACAAAAAGTCAAAATGGCGCGTGAGGAGTTAGATTTTACGCGTTACGTACGTACGTTACGCGACCTTATTATAGGTCTATCTACTGCAGACTGCAGTCTGTATGTATAGTGCGAGGCAGGTCGAGATGGCAGTCGAAGAGGGAACGCCCCGTACACCCGCACAGCCTCCGCACTAACCCGGTGCGGGTGAGCGTGGGTGATGTACGGGTGCGGGGCATCCCCCCGCTTCATACTCTGATTGCCATCTCGATCTTTCGCGTGAACCATTTCAGTTCAACCGTTGAACTGTTGACGTTGACGAAAGGCACAGAAAACCAATAAATTATAGCTCTTCATCTCGAAAATCAAGAAGTTCCTACGGGGTTTAGGAAAAACTTAAATTCACGCGGACACACGAAATCCAGCGCGGAAATACAGCCAGTATTCTTGGCACCATCCCACGCGGGCATGATTTGTGTAGTAGTTAATTATCGGAGTTTCATTGTAAAATTTTCATTAAAAAAATGGAAATAAAAGTTATAACCAACGTCTTGTCTTGAACGCATCGATAAGTCAATGTCACATTGACAACAAATGACAATTTGACTTTGACAAACATCTATTTACTAAATATTGTTTTTGAAATGGGTAAAAATATTTCGGAATAAAAACTTATTATAAAATAGGTTTATCAACGGAATAGAATGATATTTTACCAGGTAAATAGACTATTTTACAAGCCTTATGCAATCAATAAATTCGTACGCTACGTGCATAACGAAACATCAGTTTCTTCGAATGTATTGTATCCTCTTCGAAGTCGTGGTTTGCTGAAAGTGGCGGGTGAAGATGCTTCGGTGTTCCTACAAGGTCTCGTCACGAACGATATGAAACATTTCGAGGAAGGCGCCAGGTCCATGTACGCTATGTTCCTCAACAACAAAGGTAGAGTCATGTATGACACAATCATATACAAATGGGACAAAGAAGACTCCTTTTTGATTGAATGCGATAGACAACTAATCAGTGTGCTACAAAGACATCTTAAAATTTACAAATTGAAAAGAAAAGTGGACATTAAAGATGTTAATAAGGATTATTCATTGTTCGCTTTGACTTCTCTAAATGCACCAAATCCTGATCATTTTAACTCTGTTATGGATAGTAAAATAAATGTATACAAAGATCCTCGCCTCAGTGAGCTAGGATACAGAGTAATATCCTACATAGACATTAAAGATTCGGAGGTGGCTCAAACTGTTGGCAAAGATATTATTGTGTCAGAGAGAAATGAAGACGGTTACAAGTATTTGAGGTATAAACTAGGAGTCAGTGAAGGAGCAGATGACTTGCCACCAGGCACAAGTTTTCCACTAGAGGCTAACTGTGACTACCTCCATGGAGTGAGCTTCCACAAAGGCTGTTACATAGGCCAGGAGCTCACAGCGAGAGTTCACCACACTGGAGTTGTTCGTAAACGGATAATGCCTCTTAAATTCTATGAAACTATATCAAGAAACATAGAAAGGGATTCTGTAATCTCAGCTAGTAATAATCCCAAGAGTAATTTGGGGAAATTAAAAGGTGTTGTGAACAATTATGGATTAGGACTGATTAGAATCAAAGAGGCTCTGGATGCAAAGATTTTAAGTGTTGGCAATTATTCAGCAGAGGCAGTAAAACCTACCTGGTGGCCCATTGAAGCTCCGAAGGAACTTCATAAACCTGAATAAACAATAACTTATTGTTATTAAATATGAATTTTTTTATTAGAAGCATACATATTTATGTGGCCTTGTAATTTGTTGTAAATATATCATTGAAATAATGAATTTCTTTTGTTGAACTTATTTAATAAATCTCAATATTGATTACTATCTTGATGTGTGATTTTAATTAATAACAAATATCTTTTATACTTAGCTACCTATTTAAACTGCAATAAACAAGTTAAATATATTTTTTTGTTTATCTGCCGATTGATAAAATCACTAATAATAATAAATAAGGATCTTAAACTAATTTGCAACTAGCTTTGATCCACTTGCAAGTTGTTGTGGAATTCAAGTCATTAACATTGGGAAGCTTAGAGGCCTGCACCAAAAGATGCAATGGAGTGAAGGAGTATTTGATAACTACCTATACTCAGGAATATGTACTTTGCTTTACTGAACTGAGAACAAAATTTTAATGTGTTTTTTTGTAAATATTGAATAGTGTTGGATCAGCTAATAAATCCATTCTTAGATTCTAAAATACAGTGGACGCGCTGCGCCTGGGCTTAGGTACTATGCATCACCAACTTTATAAAAAAAATAAGCTAGTAAATAAGCAAAATAAGAAGAAAGCTAAGTTTAAATTCAGCTCAGCTGTCGGTGTGACTTACGTCTTAAGTTGCTAAAAATCAGACAGCGATTAGGGACTTGATTTAGCAAGCGCCCCGGGCGCGCGGACGGGAATGTGGCGCTCTATGAAACGAAATACAACAAGCGCCCACCGCACGCCCGTTTTCATCCATAGAGCGCTATACGTTTTTTCTTCCTTGCAGAGTTCTGTAGGAGGCTCAGTAAACGTAACTGAATGAAAGTTAAAAAATCATTCATCATGATCAACCCATCACGGGCTCACTACAGAGCACAGGTCAACTCTCAGAGTGAGACAGGGTTTTGGCCATAGTCTACCACGCTGGCATGTGCGGATAGACTTCACACAGATTTGTGAACATTATAGAGAACTCTCAGGCATGCAGGTTTCGTCACGATGTTTTCCTTCACCGTTAAAGTAAGTGATATTTAATTAATTAAAACGCACATAACTCCGAAAAGTTAGGGGTGCATGCCCGGTACAAACCGCCGACCTCCGATTAGAAGGCGGATGTCCTAACCACTAGGCTATCACAGCTCATCACACAAAAAATCATTTGTACCTAGAATTAAAATATTCTTATCATTTTTCAGTTAAATGGATAAACCACAGCCAAAAGATGAAAATACTCCAGAGACGTATAGTTTCAAATGTTCTTCCTGTGACATGACTGAAGAGGCTCACTATAAAGGTGCGAGTCCACCATTCTCACGGAAAATAGAACTCAAATACCCCAGCTATGTGATGAAGGATCCGTTCAGCCCCCCAGGGAAAGGAGAGATATTAGTTTTAGGGGCGGATTGTGATATGTGCCAGAAAACTGTTTGTATAAGTAAGCAGTGCAGCATCTTTTACCTAAAAATCTATTGTTTAGAATGTGTACGTAATTCAATAGATAAGTTTCCAACTGAACTAACTAGTAAATTAAAACTTAATTAAAATTATTTTATCATTATTTCAGTTGTAATCTATAATCTATATATATATAAAAGGAAAAGGTGACTGACTGACTGACTGACTGACTGACTGAATGACTGATCTATCAACGCACAGCTCAAAATACTGGACGGATCGGGCTGAAATTTGGCATGCAGATAGCTATTATGACGTAGGCATCCGCTAAGAAAGGATTTTTGAAAATTCAACTCCTAAGGGGGTGAAATAGGGTTTTGAAATTTTGTAGTCCACGCGGACGAAGTCGCGAGCATAAGCTAGTGAACTATACGTAGGTAAACCGTTTCACTGAAACGGCTCGTGAGGTAGGGTGCGGGTTGCGGGAGGGTTGATAATTGACGTAAAAATCACGAATTCAAGGTCGCCTCACCCTCCCGCAACCTGCGCCCTACCTCACGAACTGTCTCAGTCAAGTGGTACACCTAGAAGTCCTAATCTAATTCCAATTATAAATTGACCTAATCGGGAATCGATCCCGAAAGTTCTCGTGAGATTACTTTTTGCCACTGTGCCATAGAGGTCGTCACTACAAATTATGTAAGGTGACCTAACTAGGAATCGAACCTAATATTTGAGATAAATTTCAGGCTCTCATTTGAACCACTATGCCACATGGGTCATCAAATCAAAATGATAAGGGTAAAGTGATGGTTTAAATGAAATAAAAAACACTATTTTACAAAATACTGTTTACTTTGGCTTTTCAGTCCGATTCACAGTATTTTTTTACCAATTTTCACAAATAATTCAATAACACAGATTACTCCGAACGAAACTCTCATTTCGATCACTTTAATGTAAGTATAATTAATTACACATATTCAGTTATTCAAAAAAGCAGCCAACATCACCACAAATCATCAGAAACTTAAAATACTTACATACTTAAAATTATAATTACAGCATGTTATTATTATTATAGTAATTAATATTTAAGGTATATATATTAATAAGCTCTAAAATGACAAAATTAATTATACATATTTTGTCTCGATCGCCAGTCACCCGAAGTCTTAGTCAAGTTAAGAGCGTGACGAAAGGGAAAATCTGGTGGCCGCATCAAGCCACGTCGCGTTTAGTGGCCGCCACTAGTAGGCCAGTGGGCGGCAGCGCTAACTCAACGCGGGTGTCACGTTTTTCTACTTGAAAAGTTATACTCAGGGCACTGGTCCAGTTTGCTAGCACCACAATACATCATATCGCTTTTAGAAAGTGACTGCATTCCTCAAACAACAAAGTACATTATTAAAAACAATAGCATTGAAAAGTTTATCAACCGTTAACAGCAATTACACAATAAGTAATATACAGATTACAGAGACAAATTATTGCTTCCTGTGTTCCCTAGTTAACTATTGTTGTGTGTTGAATATTCCAGACGTACTTATTTTGGAGGTTTTGATTTTAGTACACTCTTCTTGGTTAGGGACAAAAATAGGCGAATTCCGCAGAATTTCGCTTCAATATTTCATATTAAAATGTTCAGCCTCAATCGACGCGAATTAGACGCCATCCAAGAGCATTTTTTCGCTCGTCACATACCTCGTCAACCGGACATAGCAACCAACCTTTATTTAGTGCAACTGCACTAAGTAAACGTAAAACGCCATATTTCCGCACTACATTAGTCCCAAGTGAAACTATGAAAGAACAACTTTTATGATGGGTAGGTACTATAACTATTTATTAATATATAAAATGGATATCCGAGAGTCAAATTTTCAATCTACGCTTAATTTTAACAATGCATCGGTAAGACTAAAGACACCTTACATTTATTTGTGTATATTAAACTGGGCAGTGTGCTATTTTTTTCTATTATTATAGTTAAATATGCTAGCGATTACATAAAAATAAAAATTATTACATCATGCCTACATACGTAGTTCTCTGAATCTTTCATAATAAGTGGATTTATTTAGATCAATCTTAAATGAGAATAATTTTTATTAACAAGTAAGTCCAGATACAAATCTTATGGTAAAGTTTTTCACGATATAAAATAATGCCCTGCATTTATATTACGACTTTAAAACGTGGAGTATTGAGACGATTAATCTTTCATCATACATTCTACTAGAGTTTGAATTTAAATCCATTTGCTACTAAAGACAGTCTTGAAAGTGAATCTATCTCTTTCGCTCATCAGTTAAAAGTCCAGTGAATAATCAAACATTATTCAATATTGAAGACCAAGGGTTATAATCCACATCTCAATGTAAATAGGGCAAATATTTCATTAAAGAAACGAATCGAAACGAAGCGGCGCTAATCATTCTGTCTCATTCACACACTATACACAGTTATACTGTGAAAGTGAGATAGAGTGATTAACGTCGCTCTTTTTGATTAGTTTCTTCACTGTAACGCTATACGAAAAGCGTGTCCTCATCGAAATTGAAACCCTTTTCATGATTAGGTACAGTATTAGTATATTACATATATCTAAAATTCGTACTGGCCAAGAATACATAGATCCGTAAAAAATAGATAATGAAAAACAAAAAGGTGGACTTTGGACGGGTGTTCACTTACAATAGGTATAAAATTGTGGTTCAAGTTTCATTTAACTGGGGTATTAAGGGCCCTACACACGTTCAAACTTTCTGATAATTGAGGTTGGATCAATTAAAATAATAATTTTTATTTTAACGCATGTTCACTTGTCATGCAAATCCACACAAACAAGACCTTATTTATTTGAATTTGTCTAAAGAGTCATCTGAGAACCCACCACATTATTATCCCAAGAAAACTTCTACCATTATGAGTGATTAATGGAAAGGGGTCTCGACCCTTAGAAAAGGACACGACGCGGAGAGAAACTGTCACATAGAGCAGTCCTCTAATACTTGACGTAAATACCTACTTATCACTATTCCACTAGTCGATCTCGCGCTCTGATTTGTTAGTCGAAGTGGGATAGCGATAAGTAGATATATAAGTATTAGAAGGGCTCTATCCGTATAGATTCATAGTTCGACCGTGCATAGAGCCCTTAAGTGAATAGGGATCAAAAATTTTGCAGATTCAGTAATCAAATTCTAAACTAATAATTTTCTCACAGCCGAAACATAATAAAATAATTTTGTCGACATAATAGAAGATACATGACCTGCCTCGCGTATAAAATATCGATCAATATTTTCTACAATAATATTCTATTTATCAAAAATGCTTAGTAAGTTGTTGTTTTAGCGCAAATACATCCTCGATAACCAAGTTTCAAGTCTCTAAAATCAATAAAGCTGAACGCACATTAACATCGAATATCAAACGCAACTAATTTAGCCCTAGACAAGGGGACATACACTCCTAAGCACGCGTTCCAAATACCGTCACGCTATTCGTGATAACCAGAAATGGACTATTTCACAGATACAATGTAAAAGTCACGTGAAAGGCCTTTCCTGTGTTTCCTGTGTTTGAAAGTAACACTTGCAAACTTACTGATACTAGCCTGTGAAAAATTACGAAGCATAATCTCACAAAGTTAGAATGTTTAGGGTTCCGTATCTGCAGAGAAAAAAGGAACCCTTATAGGATCACTTCGTTGTATGTCTGTCATGTCTGTCAAGACTAGTCAATATGGGAATCAAAACCTATAGGGACTATTTGGACCTAATATAATGAAAGGCAGGTTTGGCAGGTAGCAAAGTTGTATAGCACAAGTAAAGGGAAAAATCCGAAAACAGTGAAAGTGATTACATGCATCACAAAAAAATTAAAAGTGTACGATGGTAGTACGGAACCCTTCGTGTGACTCGCGCATTTTAAGGTGCATTACGACTGTATAAAATTTCATTTTTTTTCTATTTTTTGTAGATATGGTCTAGTTTCACCCCCTTTCGGGGGTCGACACTTTATCGAGGGCACACTGTGCGTGTATGGTATGACTCGTGATAATAAGGAAACGATTCAAAAATGGCGACGTTACTCTTCCTCCTACTTACACACTATGCCAGTGTATAGTGTGAGCGAGATGGAATGATTAGCGTCATTTCGTTTCGATTCGTTATTCCGTGTGGATTAATGTGCGATTAGCTGTAATGGCCACTTATTAAAAAAAACATCTTCTTATTAAACAGTTTAGAGTTTATACAATACATATACAATTACAATTACTATTACCTATTACAATTGAATTCAGTAATGGATTGGATATATTTCAAAAAATACTTCTTGGGGTTATGGGGGTAACTAAAACATTTATTATTAACTTATAATATGTATTATACAACACTCAAAACAATTTGTATGTCAAAAAATAAAAACAATGGTTCCCAAATAGTTTGCAAGTACAAATTAACAAAATTTAAACATGAAAAAATAGATAAGAATTTGTAATAATTTAATCAAAGCTATAATTCGTTGTTATTTTTTTATTAGTTTCTAAATTATATTATGTTAAATTTTTAAATTGAAGGAAAATAGTAAATAAATTTAATAAATCAAATATAACTTTCGCGCCCATAAATTAACCCGTGCCAATAAATAATAAGTAGTAACGAATCTTAAATGGCGGTGGCAATCATGTCCTTTCCCTCTCACACTATACCTGTCTTGATTCACACACATCTACACTGCTTACAAAAAATGAAACACACTTTAAAATTACCTACAAGCTGCTATTTTTCAGAATGGCGCATCCCATAGAATTTTTTGCTAAGACGTCGTTCTTTTACTTAAATAGTTATGAAAATACTAATACTATATATTGCATAATTTTATAGTATTGAAATAATTTTTGTTCAGTTTGAAAATAGATCTGTCTTGTATGTATGTGTACCACTATTTGAGAAGCATTGGCCTAAATCAATCATACAAGCAAGCTTAATTAAACATTCAAACATTCTATATAAAAAATACAAAAAACAAGACCCATAATTAAATAGTAAATACCATAAAGTCTTAACTGAAACGTTTATTCAGTATAAGATTTTTTATCTCACCAACCACTTCAGCGTTAAAGTAAAATGGACCTTAACTGCCTTGTTTTGAAGCTCAACTTCGACGATACATCTAACGGCCATAACATATACAAAGAAATGCAAATTAAAAAGGAGTACTGAATTTTCGACTTTAAATCAAGGGCCATTTAGGTACATTTTACTCGGACGATGTTTCGATTCGACACTTCTAATTCTATCAATGTTGATGAGATGTAACTTATTAGGCTGCTTGTCTTACGTTTGCGATACTAATAATCAACATAGGAGCAATTCAGACATGCATGCAAAAAAATACCGATAGAATTTTTAAACGAATGAATATATTATTAGGTACAAATAATATCACTACCCATATTATATGCCCAAATGGGAAAGTGTTTGTTGGTTTACTGATTTATCGGTTTGTCATTCAGTCACGTCGTAAAGGAGCTACGGATCAGTGTGATTTTTTTGCGTGGGTATAGTTAAAGACCTGTAGAATTGCATGAGGCCAATTTGTATCCCGAAAACCAAAGAGAGAGAGACATTTTAAAACCCCAATCCATGCGGACGAAGTCACGGGTATCAGCTAGTTTAATTAATTAATCAATAATTAATATTATTAATAAAATAATAATATAATTAATAATAATAATAATAATCATTACGACATTATTAAAACTTTTAAATTTTATTAATTTTACTTTTAATCTATTATTACAGCAACTGAGTAGCCATTGAAACAAAAGTATAGTAAATCTAAAACCTGTGTTTTTACTCTAACATCTCTTTACAACACAGGTAGAGGATTTAGACTTGTTTCATCTAACAACCAATAATTTATGATACAAAAACTATAATATAACTCTTTAAATAACAGTTCAAAGTACTTGATGTTGTATTATTAAATGTATTTGACATACCAAGCGATCTTTTAAAATAACTACGGCAGATTTATACTAAGTCAGTTATTTATTACAGTTGAGCCATTACAAACGTGCAAACTATGTCATAAATCATGACGAACATAGAGTTGTGAGAATGTTGCAGAAGTCGTTATCGAGAAAGTGATGCCGTTCGGATGCAGGTAGCAGGATTGTATAACCTGTTATCGACTATCGACAAATCCTTTTTTACTGATAAACACAAGACCAGAACATCAGGTTCCAGTTCCAAAAAGTCTGCAAAAGCAAGCGAGAGGTCCGATAAAAATGATTTATGACTCAGTTCGCACTTTGTAATGGCTCAACTATGGCGTCTTTAATGACTCCATATATATCCCCGGCTTAAAATAAGTTATTGAATTAGTAACTTGAAATCAATTTACATGATATCAGTGCCGAAAGAGCATTGATCACTTTTGATATTGAAGTCACTGGCCTAATGTAAATTCGCTTTAGGGAGTTAAGATGTGAAGATTATGTAACATGTTATAAAACTTTAGTTCCATAACTTAACATTGTTGAAAATTGTTATATAATTATTATTTATTATCATGAAAAAACTAAAAATCTACTAAACATATTATAAAATCTTGTTTTATAGCGTGCTGTTATGCCATTATACTCATAGTCTTAATGCACTAACACAGTTTAGGAATTAAGCTAGTACCTAAATCTAAAAATAGTTGTTATAAATAAAATAATTACATACACATCCTTACCAAACATAATATTATATTATTATTTTTATTACATAAAGTGAACGAAAAGACGCAGTTAACCAATTTTTTTTTCTATAAAAACTACAACTTGAGCCACCTATAAATGGGTCTCAAAAAACAAATCAAATGTACCTTTTGGCTTTTTTTGGGTGTCTGATATGTTTTCCGAGAATTCTTAGTATAATATAGAAATTAGAAACCGTAAATAACTACTTTCTAATACATCTTTGACGGACAACGAGACACTTTTGAAAATGTTTGGTTAGTGCCAATTTCCGTTGTTTCTAATTTCTGCTAAATTGACATAATATGTAAAAGTAGTGTTATACGGGGTGTAACCAGAACGCTGGTAAAAACGAAGACAGGTGATAGTACTGATAACTACTTATATGATACCATAAAAAACCCGCGAAAAAATAAATAAATAAATCCTATTATTTTGTAAAAGTTTACGATACATTGCAAATAAAACATCTGACTGACGCCAGAGGTCAACGAAGATTACGTTAGTAGGTCACTCGCAGTCCATGCCGCGTCGTAAGCGGGGCATTGACCCGAGTTTTGCACGCTATACATTGCGGATTTGAAAAATACTAAATCACTAAAACTACAAAATGAGGCAAATGGTTATTGGTATTGGATTGTGTTTATGTAGTATAACAATAACGCTAAATTGTTGCTAGCGTTCTGGTTACACCCTGTATTTGCAGTTCTGTGGCAATTATACGTTATCCGCGGATAAAAGTTAGTATACTATAAAACTCTCTCTACGTAATTCCATACAAATAATAGAGACAAAAATCTCAGTGGGCACTAACCATTTTGAGTCACCAACCAATCACAAACGTAATTATGTTTTCTAATTGAATTTCGAATGTTTTCTGAAAACATTTTGGAATTGAATATCGGATGTTTTTTTTGAAAGGGAGAGCGCTGTACTCTTCTTATCGTGGATAGATTGCGACTAAATTAGCATCAACATCCCCACGATTTTCTTTCCGATAGAAAAATCATTTTAAATCAATATTATTATCACTTTATTATTAGTGTTTATTTATCAAATGTAAAGAAATATTTTGTAATAGTTCTTTACACACGGTTATTAAAATGAAACATTTTAAGAGACATTTATGTTATCTGTTCTTTACAAGCGTTAAGTTTTTCGGTACCTACCACAGATTACCTAAGAAATTTAACGGCACGATGACGCGCGAAATCAACGGCCACAGACTACAGTAACGCTTGGCATGCTTCATACAATTTTATACGATTTTAGCAGAAAGTTCGCGGGCAGGTCCTTACTCTATGGTGGGTATTGCTGTCTCGCTCAGTCGTCAGGCGGCTGCAACTGGTGTAGGCGCCGTAACGCGTGTGATAATAACGGCAGTAGGTCCGCGGGGGGCGAAGGCGCCGGGGTTTCGGAGCCGGACTCATCAGACTCCTCTATAGGTTCGTCCGCTTCACTGCCTTCTGCGGACGGACATCGGGTCTCGCTCGGTGATCCGCCCGTTTCCGCTTCACCTGTCTCCTCTTCTGCAGAATAATTCGCAATTTTAATTTGGAAAAGTTTAGTAAAAAGTAAAGGGCTTAGGAGAAAGAAGCTTAACTTCGTTAAGCAATTATACAGAACTATTGCTTAGAATATAAATTTTGTATTTTTTTAAAGTTTATTTGTATAAAAAATGCTAGAAAAACGGACACTGTTCGTATCGAAAATATTTGTATTAATCCGATTGTAACCAATAGGTTACTAGTAATACTAATAGTAATCCATACTAATATTATAAATGCGAAAGTGTGTCTGTCTGTCTGTCTGCTAGCTTTTCACGGCTCAACCGTTCAACCGATTTTGACGAAATTTGGTACAGAGATAGCTTACATCCCGAGGAAGGACATAGGCTACTTTTTCTCCCAGATAATTGAAGAGTTCCCACAGGATTTTTAAAAACCTAAATCGACGCGTACGAAGTCGCGGGCATCAGCAAGTAAGAAATAACAGAATACTAGCTCGAAACTTTTAATACATTTTGCGGGCGCAGCGACGCGACTGTCTCGCTGTCCGCTATCTTATCTTGTCGCGAGCACCTCGGAAAATATACTGTGGTCTTACTACAACAGCAATACACGCGTGTTCCCCAGCAGCGTGGCCAGCGACGCGACAGTCGCGCTGCACGCTACTCTTCTCACTAACACACTTACCAGAGGGCCTGAGCAGTCTCTGATGAAGCGCCGCGGCCGCTCGCTGCAAGGCGCGCGCGAGCGGCGAGCCCTGTGTCGGTCGCGCTCTCTCCGCGAGCAGTAGCAACGCGCGCGTGTTCCCCAGCAGCGTGACCAGCGACGCGACTGTCGCGCTGCCCGCTATCTCGTCCGCGAGCGCCTCAGCCGCGCGAGAGCCTCCCATCACGGCGCCGGATGTCCCAGAGCCGCCCGCGACTCCGGACACGCTTGTCGCGTTTGGACTCGAACCTGTTCCCAACTGTTTGGAGAGAAAGACAAAAGAACAAGGATCAAAGATAAATAATTTTTAGGGCGTCAAGGCGTTAGTGGGGCCATAGGAGGCTGTGGGTTGTTCCTAGCGGTACCTAAACACAAGGGATGGTGAATCCAAATGGACCAGTTATGCAACTACGGGGCACTAAGATACTAAGCCCCAATAACTTTAGGAAACAGTTCAAAATTTTGAGTGTGATTCTCTTGTACCTAAATGGTCAAAAAAAAATACAAAAACCAAAATATTTTATAACTCATTCACTAGTAGCTATGATCGGAATACCTTTGGATAATAATGTTGCATGAACTCGTAGATGGCGGGGTCGGCCAGAGATTCCCGCTCGTCCAACAGCACTGCATCCACGTACTCTGATACCACGCTGCATTCCAACAGCATCTCTTCTAACTTTGCGTCCGCCTGAAAATTAAAATTCCAAATTACTAAACTGACAGGTCTAAATGTAGGCCACTGGGCCTATTAGGAAAGGGATAACACAAGATTTAGTCCTGTTAAGTTAGCTTAGTTTAGAGAGTGGACACCACAAAATTAGCCACAATGGCGTCGATTCTGATGTTTTCTCTAAACTAAATTTAGAGAATACGCATCTTTTAATTAAAGTAATTTGAGCCTCAACAACTCCACGGTTGAGAAGTGGACTGAATTCCGAAAGGCCGACGGCTTACCGGTGAAGCAGCCACGTCTCTCCAGAAGGCCGCGAAGTAGTTGAACCTCAGCGGCACTGCCTCCAGCGCGCACAGAGCCGACAGGAGCACTAATTGCTCTGACATACACCGCTGACTGCGCGCCACGCGACAACACGTGTCTGTAATCAATATAGGTTTTTAAACACGTCACTTTTGGCCTTATAACATTTCATAATATACAGTATGTAGGTACGAGTCACTCGTGCATTTTTGTAAATTAAAAGACAATGGGACAAGTTGGCCGGTATCACAGTACCCTTATTATAAATGCGCAAGTGTTTGTTTGTTGGTTTATTGGTTCGTTGGTTTGTCCTTCAATCAAGTCGCAACGGAGCAACAGATCGACGTGATATTTTGCATGGGTATAGTTTAAGACCTGGAGAGTGACATAGGCTACTTTTTATCCCGGAAAATCAAAGAGTTCCCACGGGATTTTTAAAAACCTACTACAGGGTGCGGGTGCACAGAGGCAAGCGAGCTCACAGCGAACAACACTAGCGCACCCAGTCCCACACTATAGCATCCCCGCAATCTTGTTTATTAGGATGACCTAAAATTACTCAGTATGGCCTAAAAAAATGATCTAAAGAAACACTCACCAATAAACTTGTGATAGGGTCTGTAGAGCGCCGGCCGCGGCGAGTGCGGGTGTCCGTGCGACGTGCGTGCGCGCGGACGTGAGGCAGCGCGAGCGGCCGCGTGCGCGCCCGCAGCTAACGGTACTAACGCACCTAGTGCCGCACAGCCGCCGATCAGCACCAACTCACGCACCACACCTGTTTACCAAGGTGACCGATCAATTCCCAAATAACAAAGTTTCATTCCACAAAACAATGTTTGGCAAAATTATGAATCATTTAATCATCGTTATAAACCTTCTGGTTCTACATAATTCACTCGACAAAACGTATTACCAGATCAATTTTCATGTCATAAAATAATATTTGCCAAACAATTAATCGTGTTAATAACATGTCTTGTACAACATATTAATATAGCAATTTTTTTTTTGATAAAATGCCCTCCCCTCATAATTGAAGTTTATGCTATAGGGAAAAAACAGTGACGGAGAACTTAGGAGCATAATGGCACCGATTCTAAGCACAACCTAATTTTAGAGTATTCGCACCCTCTTCTTACTATTGTAATATGAAAAGGACAGAAGCAGTTTGACATTTCTAAATTTAATTTTTAGATGGTAAAACCCGTGATTTTAGCACGCACTCGCGAACCTACTGTTTAAATTTGTATTGTGCACTAAAATTTAGAGTCTTTAAATGTGAAAGTCATGTTCCGTTCCTTTTTTAGCATTAGTAAAAAGACATGGATGCAGATACTCTAAATTTAGTTTAGAGAGAGACTAGAGAATCGGGGCCATTATAATCTTAATTTTTGACGTAAAAAAACGGGTATGGAGTAGATTTTCACCAAAAGAAAGAAACTTACCGAGCGCTGCGTGAGGTAACCGAGGCGTCCTCTGATGCAAATTAAGCAGCGTGAGCAACCGCCGCGCGCACTCGGGCCAGTCCTTGCACGCGAGTAACAACGCTCGCGCTTCCTTTGCGTCTCTTCGCAGCCTCAAAGTACGGCATAGCGCCCGCGCCCATCTTAACGCAGCTACTAACTCCGCGCGAACCGCCCCGCCGCCCACGCCGACGCCCACGCCCGCGCCCACTCCGCCCACGGCACCCACGCTCGCACCGCCCTCTACGTACACCGCGTGGAGACTGTGCAGCGCCTATGAAAGTGACAGAAAAATTATTAAACTTTGTACAATCTTTAATTAACTTTTCAGTGTTCATCCCTCAGAAAAGCAATCTTTATGGCCCCTGTAAGCCATGCCGCGAAAGCAACCGACCAATCAACGAGCTCGAACTTAGCACGAGCATAGTAAGTTATATGTGCGAGGGGCTACGTGCCACTGATAACCGATCTTGATTTTTTGAAACAACTATGTTAAAAGCGGCCATAAGGATTGCTAATTACTATATAAGAGTTCAATATTTCTAAGTCGATTATTTTTTAGGCTATTTAGGCATTTAGTGGCATCTTATTCTACACATAATATGTTAGTCTGAATATAATAAATTCTACAATATAAAACTGTTTCTTACGGTTATCATAACCACGATCATAATATTTATTTAGTGAAAAAAAAACTCCTTTTCACTCTGAGAGGCAACCCGTGCGTGAGCCGACGATGGGTTTATTATTATTATTATTATTATTATGATGATGATGATGATGATGATGATGATGATGATGATGAAAACTCACTTCAAAGGTCATCTGCAGTCCCCCGTTATAGACCACGTAGAGCCTGTCGTCCTCGTTCTCGACAAGCGTGCAGAACGCGGATATGAGCGTCGTCCAGCATGTGCGTCCGTTCAGACCTGCAAACACTATCTCTTAATTCACTATCTATAGCTCCACAAAGCAAAGGCTGATCCACACCTGCGTATCATTAGAACATGGTGTCGACGTTTTGCGAGCGGTGTAAAGGATTATTTGAATGATAAGAAATCTTGGGAATGAGTTGCATAACAGATTTGATAGTTCTAATGAGTTTATGTGATTTTGTGAAGTGGTGATAATATAAGGAATATCCGGCTAAATTTTTTATGGGCTCTTCTTAGACCTGGAAGCGTTTGGAACCCTCATAGCTTTAGTTTTAGGTTAACCTAATTCATTATCACCATGTCGTCATTATCTTACAAATCAAATCATTGACAATTAAAACGTGTACAATGGTACCTATTTTCGACTTTGATTTACTACTAAGCATATTATATTACCAAACAGACATAGCAAAACAGGAATGTGTACAAGTACTACAAAACGTGACGATGACATACCCTGTAAATATGCGGAGAGCGTGCTCCGGCGAAACGCGGCGGCCTCCCGCGCGTCCGTGCCCTCCGTGCCGCTCGACGCGCCAGCCCCGCCCCGTGCCGCCAGTATACGTGCTAGCCTGTAACAGACAGACTGTCAAGCACTTCCTGAAGGATACAGTCAAAGACCACAAAAAACCGGTCAAGTGCGAGCAGTTCATGTCGACCTGTTGCGAACTACATCTGATAATTATGTGTCGAATTTTGCGAGGAGATGTCAATGCTCCAGACCTTCATGACCAACTATTTATTACCTATTTTGAATAAATCATTTGACTTGACTTGACTTGAACTGTGTCGTATACTAGTCCCTAAATGTAACAGTAATCTTCGTCCACGAAAAAATAAACTTTTCGTGGTCCCACATCATCGCACTGTTGCTAGAACTACGTCACCTATACCGCGTTCATTTGGACAATAATGCTCAATGGGACCCATTTAATGACGAGTGTACAATTTTGATTCGGGAGTTTCTGAAGTACGCGGAGAACATTGCATGAATATGTCATTCAATGTTCTCAGCGTACATTCCTTTAATGTTTTATCGTTTTATAGTTTGTCTGTTTTTTTGTACCTTTATTTGTATTTAAATTTATTATTAATCATCCAGTTAGTGTAAGTGGCACTGCCGTTCTAATTAGTTATAAAATAAATAAAAATAAAATAAATAAAAATTTCTAGGTTGAATAGATCAAGTGAGGAATGGACCATATCGGTGTAACAGTCACACAGTCAGGCCTGTTAATAGAATATATTTTGTCAAATGATCTTTTGTGAAATGATATGTTTGCGGTTTTGGTGAAATGATCATTTGTTATACGTTTTTTGTTAATCATTAGTGAACCGTATTTCCTAAGTTAAGTTACCTAAGCAGCTCGTCCGCGGCGCCCGGGTAGAGATGCGCGTGCGGCGCGATGTTGCGGAAGGCCCAGTGTATGTTCTGGTGCTGCGCCAGGGAGCGCGCGAAGGCGGCGGAGCGCCTGCAGCAGAGCCGCAGCAGCGCGTAGTACGGCGGTAGCATCGCGCGATTGTACGCCACTACTTCGCCGTCTTCGTGGTCCGCTCTGTAACACAAAAGTGTATTAGAGTGAAGCCACACGACGTGTTGCGTTTGCGGTGCGGCGCAAGAGCGTTGCCGCTGCGTCATCCTACATAGAAATCGCTATACCATGCCACACGATGCGTTATGACGTCGTGCACGTGCAGCGACGCACTGCACGCGCAACGGACATCGGATCAAAGAGCCGAGGCGGGGAGGGGCGGTGCGTTGCAACGCCATTATTTTTGCCCGAGCGGCAACGCAGTGCCCGTGTGGCACCCAATACTCAAATCCACAGCGGTGCGGCGCCGCAACGCTCCGGAAACGTGCGTTATAAATAGCTCCCAAAAATAATTTTATCTTAGTTTTACGGAAGAGAAGAAATAGACATCGCGGACACTTAAGAATAATTTACACTCACAGTATGTAATTGAAGGCGATGTGCTTGGTGAGCCGCTGGTTGGCCAGCATCAGTTGCACGTTCTCGGGACAGTCCACCGACACGGCGTGCCAAAAGGTAAGCAGCGCCTGTTTGTTGGGGTGGACCGCCACTGAAGGCTCCGATATCGCGGGGTGGTATAGCTCCCATAGATCATTGAAGTACTGACCGAACTATGGACAAAAGAGACAATATTTAACAGTAAATACAATATAGCTACCAGTGGCGTGCACAGAGTTCGAAGCCAGGGTAAGCATTAGTAAGATAGGCCTTAGATACACCTTATAATATAGACCTACTGAATGACAGGTCATAAAGAGAAATGGGCACTGGTCATTTCAACTAGGGTAAGCAGCACTTTTATGCTTCTATGAATTGCACGCCACTGATAGCTACGCTACGGCTAAAATTTACTCCCCTCCCTAGCCCCCTGCTGCCTATGTCGCACGGAGTACGTTTTGCGTCGCGCAATATCAATAAAATAATAAATAAAAATACTTTTTATATATTATAAATACTATCTGTCCCGGCTTACTCACGTGTGTAGTCGACGTTAGCCCGACTAGTTTCGAACCCATACGGGGTCCTTTTTCAAGGGAGTCCGTCCGCGCCCGCGCCGCGGTTTTGACTGCGGGACGCACGTGCCGCTGCCCGTAGAGCCCGTTGTGAGGGTGGCTGGGGTGGGGGGGGAGACAGCTGCCGATCGTCTCCCGACAGTTCCTGCTGTTCTTCATCACCTACTTAACCTATGTCAAGGGTATAACGGACAAGATAGGCCATCACCTGCGTCGTAAGTTTGACATAAAGACCAGATTCCGGCCCCCTGGACAAATACGGAGTATGTTGCGCTCACCGAAAGACAGGGATCCTCTTAACGTACCCGGTGTGTATATGATTCCCTGTGAATGTGGCCATAACTATATAGGCGAGACCAGTCGGAACATCCAGACGAGAGTGATGGAACACATACGCAGCGTCAAAAATGTAGACACCAATGGGTCAGCAATAGCAGAACATATCCAGAATTCGGGTACGACGCACTACATACGATTCGACAAGGTTTCCGTGTTGTCCCGGGAAAAGTTTCTAGTACCGCGGAAGATACGGGAAGCGATCGAAATTAGTCGCCACCCGAATTTCAATCGTGACAATGGATGGATGCTACCCTCAGCGTGGAAACCGCTTTTTGACGCTAAGACAAGGGCATCAGTCGTGGGACGGGACACCATTAGCTCCGCGTGCCTGGATTTCGGTGACGGTTCCAGTGATGAAGAACAGCAGGAACTGTCGGGAGACGATCGGCAGCTGTCTCCCCCCCCACCCCAGCCACCCTCACAACGGGCTCTACGGGCAGCGGGACGTGCGTCCCGCAGTCAAAACCGCGGCGCGGGCGCGGACGGACTCCCTTGAAAAAGGACCCCGTATGGGTTCGAAACTAGTCGGGATAACGTCGACTACACACGTGAGTAAGCCGGGACAGATAGTATTTATAATGGAAATCACTCACGGTAGTTTAAACGCTAAAACTTTTTATTCAATTAAACTTTAATTAACTAAAATTTAAACCACTGATTCGCGATGCCTTTCCTACCGAGAAGAACCAGCCAGAAACTCGGCGGTTGCTCAAGAAACTCGGCGGTTGCAATCTTGGGTTCGAAACTCCGATATAGTACGCGGCAGAAAGGTTTACAATTTTGTGTCAGGAACCCTGAAGTAAGTTTAATACACCTGTGTCTCAGAATCTCCGCTCCTCCTCCTCAGTCTCAAACAAAGATTAAGTGTTAACAAGAGAAGATAAGTGAATAAAATCCGTAGTTGGCAGAAGACATTTATTTGGTAAAATTCAATTTAATATACAGTACTGTTCGATCATAAGTAATAACTCGATGTAAAGTCAAACAGCGCCATCTAGTAAGTGAGAAGGTAGTTTTTTTTACAATACTTTATCGTTCACAATTGGACATACCGCCCACCATGGACAGAATGTCCATCATTCCGCCCACCGTGATCCAACTTCGACAAAAAAATGGACTGTATGATTGAAAAAACCTAAATTAATTTAATTTGTTAAGAATCATGGTGAGTGAATCGATGTTAGTTAAGACTAGATCATAAGATAGCGGAAATAGTTTACAAAGTTATGGTAGGTACAGTTAACATTCTCAATAAGATCATATCGTTAACATGGTAAAAGGGATCAACAAATAATTAGTGATTAACTAATACTCAACCAATACCTTAGGTAGACAAAGGCAAATTGGTGACTAAATAATAAAATCATTGATATAAAACGTTGTTATACTACAAACACAAAACAACAAAATTAATCCAAATTGGAGACTAAATAATTAAATCATTGATATAGAACGACGTGATACTACAAACACAAAACAACAAAATTAATCCAAATTGAAGACTAAATAATTAAATCATTGATATAGAACGACGTGATACTACAAACACAAAACAACAAAATTAATACAAATTGGTGACTACATAATAAATTCATTGATATAAAACGACGTTATACTACAAACACAAAACAACAAAATTAATACAACTGCATGCTTCAAACATTTAATCGTGATGCGTCCTAACCCTTATCAGTATTCACTGGTAGTACACATAGTTTGGCGACGGGTCGTTTGATTATGACGCCCCGGCACTTCAGACTAACAACTCGCGTAATGTTGTCCAAACCCGTGTGCTTTGCGGTAACAATGCCTAGCAACCATCTCGCTGGAGGGAGATCATCCTCCTTTACTAAAACTATATCGCCGATATTTGGTTCTGGAATCTTGGTTGCCCATTTGTAACGATGCAAGAACTGATTTAAATACTCCTGTGACCATCTGCGCCAGAATTCTTGTAACATTTTTTGTGTAAGTTGCCAACGTTTAAGAGACGAAATGTTTGAATTTTCATAATTATATTCTGGTACAAGCATCACAGGTTCACCTATTAAGAAATGAGCAGGAGTTAAAGGAATAGGATCCTGAGAACTATCACTGATTTGCGATAGTGGCCTAGAGTTCAGGCATGCTTCAATCTGGTATAATAACGTGGTTATTTCCTCAAAGGTAAGTGTGTGACTGCCAATCACCCGACGAAGATGATGTTTTGTGGATTTTATCCCTGCCTTCCAAAGTCCACCGAAGTGTGGTGTATGTGGCGGAATAAAGTGCCATGTCGTTCCGTTGTTTGCTAAACACTCAGCAATCTCCTTGGTCAAATTCTGCCTTTCTTGAGCAAATAAATTTTTTAACTCTCGAGAGGCACCCACGAAATTGGTCCCATTGTCACTAAATAAATCAGAGCAATGACCACGGCGTGAGACAAAGCGCTTAAAGGCTGCAAGGAATCCTTGTGCCGTAAGGTCAGTTACCGCTTCCAAATGTATAGCTCGCGTGGCCATACACACGAACAAACATATATATCCTTTGTAGGATCGATGACCTCTTCCCTTTGAAGCTCTGATTTGGATGGGTCCGGCGTAGTCTACACCACTTTGGAAAAATGGACGAGTAGGTGTTACACGAGCTGAAGGTAACTGTCCCATAAGTTGATCTCTTGTGCGTGCTGCATGACGCACACATATCACACATTTGCGAACGAATAATTTTATTCGGTTTTTTGCATCTATTACCCAGTACTTAGATCGCAGATAATTAAGCATTGATTGAGGTCCACCATGCAGAGTTTTTTCATGAGCTTCAGCAATGACAAGATCTGTGAGGTGTGATTTTGCAGGCAGGATCACAGGGTGCTTCATGTCATTAGTAACACTGGCCCTTTCTAGACGACCACCTACTCGCAACGTATCAGTAGTATCCAAAAAGGGATTCAATGAGGTGAGTTTACTCTTCCTATTTACTGTTCCATGTTGTTTGATGTCATTTATCTCTTGTAGAAAATTATCGTTCTGACATTGTTTTACACAAATGTGCAGCGCTTCATTTAGTTCTCCACTCGTTAACCATGAAGTAGTCTCATTTGTCTTTGTTTTTCTTGACCTCGCTAAAAATCTTCTACAATAAGCTAAGACTCGGATAAGTTTTCGTAAGGTAGAAAACTTGTTCCATAATTCAAACTGGTTCGTCTCTCTTAAGTGGCCGACCTTCATTTTCCTTTCTTCTAAATCAGTATCTCCGATCTGCCCTTGATGATAATCGATAGTGGATTTTCTTAGCAATGCTGGACCAGTCTTCCATAACTGGATCAATTCTAATACTGATGGGTTAACGCCTCGAGAGGCACAATCCGCTGGGTTGTCTTTGGTTGATACATGTGACCATTGCTCTCTATCTAGTATGGTCAGTATTTCTGATACCCTGTTAGCAATAAACGTTTTCCAACGGCTGGGGTGACTGCTTAACCAAGCCAACACTACTGTAGAATCCGTCCAAGCATGTAGCTTTTCCTTTGGAACCTTTAACACTTCTGATACTTCCTGTAATAATTTTGCAGCCAAAACTGCACCACAAAGTTCCAGTCTCGGAATGGACACTTGTTTAATCGGTGCAACCTTTGTTTTGGATGTAATTAGATAAACATAGATGTGTCCCGCTTCATCCACGATGCGAGCATACACTACAGCGGCATATGCTTCGTTAGATGCATCACTGAATCCGTGCAACTCCATCATGGTGTTCTTATCGTTCACTCCTATCCATCGTGGGATTTTAAATCCAGTAAGTGCTGTAAGCTCATTGCGGTAATTAATCCAATCTTTAAGTAGATTAGGTGGTAGTTCTTCGTCCCAGCCTATCCCTGCCAGCCATAACCTTTGGATCATAATTTTTGCTTTGACGATTGCTGGTGCTATCCAACCCATAGGATCGAATAGTTTAGCGATATCCGAAACGACCTTTCTTTTTGTTACGGGTTTGTTGACTGCTGGCAGCTGAACAGAGTACTTGAAGTCGTCGGTACGACGGTTCCAGGTAAGTCCCAGTATCTTGATTGTTTCATCAGTCTTTAACGTCAGGTTATTTTTTGTTGACTTGTTCCCTTGGTTAATTTCATCTAAAAGCTCATCATTATTACTAGACCACTTTTGAAGTTCAAATCCTCCTTTGTTCAGTATTTTGCTTATCTCAACAAATAGTTGCTTGCCTTCGGCCACTGACTGGCACCCGGTAAGGAGGTCATCCATGTAAAAGTCCTTTAAGATTTTTTCAGTGGCCATCGGAAAGTCCTTTCCTTCATCGTAGGCGGTCTGATGCAGCGACCTGACCGCCAAATAAGGAGCCGATGCCGTTCCGAACGTTACACGTGTTAGACGCAGATGTTGAAGGTCTTCGTCAGTTCGTGTCCGCCACACCAGCCGTTGAAAATCGATAGCCTCGTCTGCCACCCTGATCTGGCGGTACATTTTAACAATGTCGGCCACCATGCATATGGGATGTATTCTCCACTTCATGATGATATGACGAAGCTCAGCCTGCAGAGTAGGACCTACCATAAGATCATTGTTAAGGGATGCTCCATTGTTATCCCGACAAGATGCGTCAAACACTACCCTCACCTTGCTTGTGGTTTTATCGGCTCTAATTACGGCGTGATGAGGTAAGTAAACACTGCCAGGTTTATCAATCTGTTCTGGATGTATCACCTCCATGTGACCAAGGGTTAAACACTCGGAAATTACATCAGAATATTGCGTTTTTAAATTGGGTGATTTAAGTAAACGTTTCTCTAGCATAAGAAACCTCGTGATTGCTATCTCTCGTGAATTGCCGTACTTGCAGCTTGGATCCTCTTCTTTAAACGGTAACTGCACAATGTATCGACCTTCAGAGTCTCTGGTAGTTGTTTCTTGAAAAAAATCTTCACATCGTTGTTCCTCGACCGTGCGATGGTTTTTACTAAGAGTAAAGTTGTCAGATTCAAGTTCCCAAAATTTCTTGAGATTAAACTCTTCATCATTATTTTGAGCATGCATAGCAATGATAGTTGTATAGCAATTTAATGTATCCCTTGTTTCACTTTCCTCACTTACCTGTCCAGACAAAATCCAGCCGAGTTTCGTATTTTGCGCGATTGGTGTCCCTGGAGGTCCTCGAATCAACCCCTCCACTAAAATATGACAGTAGACGTCGGCACCAAGCAAAGTGTCAATTTTGCTCGGTATGTTAAAGTCGGGATCAGCAAGCTTCATTTTCGGCAAGTTTGGCCACAAGTGAGCTACAAATTTCCTATCAGGTATGAATGAAGTTAGCTTGTTGAGAACATGTGCCTTAACACGAATGGTAAATGTTGGATCCTGGAGAGATTGCAACTTTAGATAAACCACGTATTTAGAATCAAGTGATGCGTTGCCCACTCCAGTTATGACACTGTTGGCTTTGACTTTCTTTAGGCCCAAAAGCCTGACTGCAGACTCCGTTATAAACGAAGCTTGTGATCCTTGGTCAACTAAGGCCCTCAGTGTCATAGTAGACCCAGTGTTTGTTTCAGCTTTCAATAAGGCTGTTGCTAACAAAACCTGACTTTTTGTATTAGAACAGCAAGTGGTAATATTTTCTATTGTTGTCTCACCTTGTTCTGTTGTGCTGTTCGTACCAATGTCGTTACTATCCACTGATTGATTGTTAACGCCTGGATTCTGAGTTGACAGGTTAGAACCGTGAATCTGTGAGTGATGTTTTCCCTTGCAGTATCTGCACCGAGTGGGTAGCCGGCATGAGGATACTAAATGATTTTTCCCTAAGCAGTTAAAACATAAACGGGTACTTTGAACAAAGTTACGACGTGTTGTTAGATCTGTTTTGGAAAAGTCATTACAATTCCCTAACTTATGATCGGTGCCAGAACAATAAATACAAGAAATCGACTGGTTGTTATCAAAACTGGTAGATACATGATGTGACTGAGAACCCTTTACTACTTTAGTGCCTAAAAATTCAAGTGATCGAAATCTATGTTCTAAAAACTCTAAAAACTGTTTTAATGTAGGCAATTCATCGGTGAAACTACAAGCCTTTGCTTCCCATTGTTTACGGGACTCAGTGTCTAGTTTTAATGATAAGATATAAATGACTATGATATCCCAGTTTTCAACATTAATGCCTATATTTACTAGAGCATTTAAACATTCGTTAGTAGTATCTAAAAGTTCCTTTATAGCTTTCGCTGATTCAAAAGTAATGTTCTTTTGGCTAAAAAATCGTTTAAAAATACAGTTAGTTATGAATCTCTTATTGTTATATCTACGTTCTAAAATATTCCAACATGTTGTGTAGTTCTCGTTTGTAATCGCTAGATGCCGAAGCAGCTGTTCAGCTTCACCGGTTAGGTAGCTCTTAAGATAGTGAAGTTTCTGCACGTTCAGGAGCGATTCATTGTTATGTATAAGTGCTACAAAGAGATCCCGGAAGGTAGCCCACTCAGAATAGTCGCCAGAGAAATTTGGTATAGTAATTTTAGGTAGCTGCACCCCTCGTTGATTACCATCGCATGATGAATCTGAACACGATTTCTTAACGTCTGATGTGGTTCTGAATTTTGAGAGACGTTCTTTTAGTTCTGTTTTGTAATCCATATACACTTCTTCTGTTAGGCTGTAAATATCTTTCAAGAAGTATTCAGAGGTTTGGACCACCTTTCCATCAAATTCCGACATAATTTTCTGATTAGTATCATAAAAAGTTGACCACTCTTTTTCTAAACTTTCCAATCTTGTTTCTATATAACCTTCCGTCACTCTCTCTTTCGGAGATTTTTTAAAGTTCGAATATCCTTTGTTAATTTTTTTGTTTATATTTTCCTGTATTCTTACTAGCGAATCCATTTTCTGTGTGCGCCAAGGCTATTCCAAATTACGGTATAGGTAAATCTGATAGTTTCTAAGTTGGGTTTAAACAAATTATTTTCGAGGTAAAATTCTTCAAAATTTCAGTCAAAAGTCCAGTCTATGTTTCAATTTCTAAGTTATTCGAAAATTCGGCTACGTTCAAGACTCTTCAAAATGTTAAAGTTCAGGTTGCGTTTCAATTTCTAAGTTGAAGTTCATCTATGTCCCAACATTGTTTAAATTTTTTCTATATGGTGAAATTTTTCTAAGTTAATGTTATTCGAAAATTCGTCTAAGTCCAAGATTCCTCAAAATATTTCTAAGTGTTTGAAATGTAAAACACTTAGCCAAATTCGGGCATGGATTCCCCGTCTCAACCACTTTTCACTTAAAATTCTACAAGTCCATGCAATTTTTAAAGTTAATTAGTTCACTATCTTAAGGTTCACTTTTGGTTAGATTTTATTACGACATAATGTACTTACAGTTTACCGCGCACTGGTACTCACAAACAACACACACACTTAATCACTACTTGCTGGGTACTTCCACCAGGGGGCGCCACTGTTGTCGCAAACTGCACTGACATCCGGTCTCGAAGAGCCATGAATAAAATCCGTAGTTGGCACAAGACATTTATTTGGTAAAATTCAATTTAATATACAGTACTGTTCGATCATAAGTAATAACTCGATGTAAAGTCAAACAGCGCCATCTAGTAAGTGAGAAGGTAGTTTTTTTTACAATACTTTATCGTTCACAATTGGACAATAAGGAAATGGATAAATTGAAGGTTGTAAGATAGTTCTGTAATTATTATGATCAACCCATCGCCGGCTCACTACAGAGCACGGGTCTCCTCTCAGAGTGAGCAGGGTTTTGGCCATAGTCTACCACGCGGTCTATGTGCGGATTGGTAGACTTCACACGGAGAACTCTCAGGCATGCAGGTTTCCTCCCAATGTTTTCCTTCACCGTTAAAGCAAGTGATATTTAGTTACCTAAAACGCAAATAACTCCGAAAAGTTAGAGGTGCGTGCCCGGGATCGAACCCCCGACTTTCGACTAGAAGGTGGACGTCCTAACCACTAGGCTATCACATCTTGGTTCTGTAAGTTCTGTAATACATACCATTAGCTTTTCTACCCTGCTGACGACGCAGTACGACATAACACCGAAGTACGCCGTCAACTTCATCGTGCCGTGTACCGCGATGTCCGTGTACTTTCGCGCCGCTTTCAATTTGCCGAGGAGCATTGTGTATACCTGCAACACAAACTTTTGTTTTAAGAGCCCGCTTCATCAAAGCAATAGCTCGTTGGTGAGCCTAAAATAGTGTTGACGGAAACAACGTTATCTGTGCGTGTCCCCCTTTCCCTCTGCCCGCACTTCATCACGAGAGAGGCCGGGCGAATGAATTTCCCTTTAGATACAAGATCTTTTTATTCAAAAACGGCAAAGTGAAAATTACAAATTGACGTTTGGAATTTGGACGCCATTTTTTGGCAAAAGAAATTTTTTTTTACAGAAACTAAAGACATTTGAAATTACTGTAAAGTGAAGTGTGATATGAAGTTGTTAATTTATCAATTTCCTAGTTTTTTTATATAGTTAAATAACGCACGAAGTTGCCTCAAAGTTTGCCCTAAAATAGAGATTTTTCAAGGGTCATATTAATTATTTCAGGGCATAGATAATGAAGAGATAAATCGATATATGGCTTAGCTGTTGATCTAGAACAACAAAGAACAATATGATAGGCCTAATACGTTTTTAAGAAGCGTACCCTTAAACAAATGATATAGCGACAACCATAGATTTCTTTACACAGCAGTGAAGTAACGCGAACGTTACTTCCGTTTGAAAACTATAACTCAAGTTGCGCTTAAAGAAGTTCGAGTTCGCGTTCGCCACCGGCCCAGATACCGTCTGCACGCACGGCGGCGAAACCATCGGATGCAGCGTAGAGACAATCGGACATGACAACGAGCCCTTAGGGTCCTAGAGCTCGTTGTCATGTCCATTTGTCTCGGCGCTGACAAGAATGGCAGGCCCTAGCCTATAATATAAATACCTGGTGCAGTGTCTGATGAGCAATGTCGGGAGTAAGCGATATAGGCTTAACCGCAGCAATAGAAAGATCTTCCTCCGGACTGCTGTCATATCCGGGGACTTTGCTGGGCTGACCGTTGTATCTTGGAACTTGTATACAGCTCTGTGGTGAAAATTTCGTTTGTGTCATTCAGGCTGCATAGTGAATGAGTGAAGATACCTGTACCGCCATCTAGTGGCGACCGTCAGTCACCAACGCAACCAGCAGCGGAGTCGCTCCATCTCCTTATGTATAAATTACCTGGTGTAGTGTATGGTGGGCAGTGTCGGGCAGCTTGGCGAGGTGCAGCGCAGGCGCAGGCAGCGGGCGCGCGCGCGCGTACCCCGCGCGGAAGTTCTGCGAAGGCACCAAGGCGACCAGCAACAAGGCCGCCGCCGCACGCACGCGCGCCGGCCCCGCGGCTAGCAGCTGCGCCTCCAGCCAACGGTCCGCAGTGCGTAGAGCCCACGCGTGCGCTGCTTTGTTGCGGGGCACCTGCACGTATTTTAAATTCAGTTAGAGGTGTAGAGCTTCGGCGCTATGGCGGCCTCGCACGGAAAGCCAGTTGGAAAAACCATACTATGTGAACAGGCGCCATGAAACGAGCTGCAGGAGACCGCTCGATAGCGATGCCGCAAGACCGTGGCGTGTGGAAGTCCCTACAAGAGACCTATATCCAGTAATGAATGTCTATCGGTGATAATAATGATGATGGTGATGTACCGCTTGACTGATTCGGTTCGTGTATTAAGGTGCTGGTTGCGGGAGGGTTACAGCTAGGTTGATAGCCTTCATTTTAATGTCAACTGTCACCCACCCGCAACCCGCGCTCTAACTACCTCTATACTAATAAACTCGCCAATAAACGAATCAAAAATAGCGGCGTTAATCATTCTTTCTCGCTTACACAAACAGTGAACGAGAAAGAGGGAATTATTAGCACAGCAATTTTTGATTCGTTTGGTATTTTTGTTGGGATGAGTTATTACTTTTTAGTTGTCACTAAGTTAGCACAGACCTGCATAGCGAGCCATTCCAAGGCCGCGTGCGGACAGACATCGCCTACATCCCAGAGTCGTCCCAGCACTAGCTGAGTGAAGCAAGGCAGCCCGCTAGCCGCCCCCGTCCCCCCGCCCGTACCGCCCCCGCTACCCTCCACCAGCAGGGTCAGCAGCTTAAAAAATGGACCACAGCTCTGAAACAAAATCATATGTTCAGTAAGGAAACAGTAGTCATGGTAATAAAATACATGTATCTTATTACTAACGATATAAGGGTCATATTAGATTGCTAAACATGTCCAGCGTTGTTCAGTCACCAATGTCACCTATCACCTTAGTTTGACAGATACAGTGAGGCAATTGCAACTAACATCCAAAGCTCAGGCAAGGGCAAGCTTTGGATGTTAGTGAGTAAGCTGAAACATTCGCCTTCCTAGTTTTTTCTTACCTCGGCATGCTTAGCGATGGCCTGGAAGATCATGTTGACGATCTTTTGCGCGAGCGCCTCGTTCCAGCGGCACAGCGCGAATATCAGCGAGCGCGTCTGCTGCAGGTTCAGGCAGTCGCGCGTCTGCTGGTAGATGAAAGGAAACCCCTGCAACAAACAGACAGGATCAGGCACGTTTTTAGATGACTATCACTAGGTGCCAGGTGGACAGACGACATCAAAAGAATCGCAGGGAGCCACTGGATTCAGGCGGCGTGAAACCGCGATAAGAGTCCAGTAGTTGACACTAGGGACATCTATCGGTTGACGTCGAGTGCAGCAGTTCGCAAACCGCGCGCGACAAGGCGCTGACGAGCCTAATGGGCAGCTAAACTGAGATGTCCGGAGGCATCCCACCATTGCTCGACTAGTCCGCTGACTAGTTTAACCAATTTGTTTAGAACTCCAGGATTCCTCCAGAATACCTTCGCATGTAATAAAACGCGAGCATCAGGGTCAGGTAAAGCAAGATGGCGTCACGCGATCGCTCGACTAGTGCGACCATATTGTCTAGAGCTCAAGGTCTCAGCTTGTCCCCACAGCTTTTCGCCGGTCCACTGCCGGATCCCACCTATAAGGAAGTATGGGAAAAACGTGTAATACCTTCGCATGTAATAAAACACGAGCATCAGGATCAGCTAATACTAGATGTCCAGAGGCGTCCCGCGATCGCTCGACCAGTCCGCTGACAAGTGCGACCATTTTGTCTAGAGCTCCGGGCCGCAGTTTGTCCCCGCAGCTTTCTGCCGCTCCACTACCGCTTCCACTACCGCTACCGCTCGCTTCCTCGTTTGGGGATTCCACCTAAGACGATTAATATATATTAATAACAAGGTTCGCGATCATCATTTATCGATAATCAGATGTAACCCGCGACTTCATCCACATGTGTGTTTTTAATCCCGTGGGAGTTTCCGGGATACAAAGTATCCTATATCTCTCCAGGATACACGTTATCCCTATACAGTGATAAGAACAGTAGAAGGAACGACGTGGAAATGATAGCACCTGATAAATTAAAGTAAATCTGCTTGAAGAAGTCTAAGATGTCGGGAGCATACTCGTACTACGCTGACAGTAAAACAGATTCAACGAATTTTTTATATTTTGCAAAATTTTATCTTAACAAACTTTTTTAAGAATTTTCAGCAATAAAGGCTTGTTTTTGGTAAATGACCGCTAAGACTGGAGCTGAAAAAAAAGAATTCCATCGACTGTGCGCTAAAATCACGGGTTTTACCATCTAAAAATTAAATTTAAAACTGTCAAACAGCGTCTGTCTGTTCATATTACATTAGTAAGAATAGGATGCGAATACTCTAAAATTTGGTTGTGCTCAGAATCAGTACCACTATGATGATAATTTGTGAACTAATTCGGACAAAATAGGTATATAGTTAAAGTTACATAAAAACAATGTATAGTGGAATAACTGTGGAACTGTAAGAAACTCAACTAAAAGGAACTCAAGCAACTCAATAAAATAAAACATACCGTATTAGAGTTCTGTCCCAAATAGAAGTTGACCATTGAGGAGATTGCGTTAACCCTCAGCATGAACTTTCCCTCCTCCTCGCCCATCTTACTAAATTCGTATAGCAGGCTAAAGTACTCCGTCAAGTGCCGTAAATGAGATCGAGCGCCGCTTTCCATCTGATGAAGGAAAGTTTTATTAAGTATAGTAAGGAGGATGAAGAAATGTTTTATTTTTGACCAAAAAATATTTCAAATAACCTTTACTTTTATTTATTTTTAGATTTTGATTTAAAAATTCGATCTAGTTTACTTTAGACAAGATGTAACTTACCAACGATAACAACATCCTTATAAACCTAGTAACACAGCTGGCTTCGCCCAGTTTACTGCTGTCTTCGCCTTCCTCCACACCCTGTAGGTACAGGGCACAATGACTAGACCTGAAAGTTATAAGAAGATCAGTCGACTGAGGTCACCACGGATCGAAACATTTACTTTAATAACAGCGAAGGATTAAACAAAGAAGCATTCCATACGCTCTTTTATGGCGTAACGAAAACAACCGTGGTGAACGATGCAGATATAGTAGCCAGCAGGAAATATTGTACAACGACCTTTAGAAAGAGATTTCGATGTCTGTCACTCATATCTATGTGACATTTTGTCGGTCTCAGCGACAGAAACAATGCCCGGTACTATATTATACTTTACCGCACTTATCTTTAATTCGATTTCAGCTCCATAACTGTCACTTTGAGTCGGCCAATCATGGGAGCGGCCTGAGTCACTTGACACATGTTTTAACAGATCATGAGCCTTTTGCGATTTACTTTAACTTTATTGGTTGAAGTTACGTGTTTAATAGACGTTAGTTTGTGGTCCCTATTGTCTAGTGACAATTGTTAGAAACAAGTCTTCTATGTTCGCTTCCTTCGCTGTTTAATAAATACTAATCATTTACCTTAGCCTTTGTATGACGTGCATACATAGCCTCTGAAACATTTGCCGGACCATTTGGTTTGGACACTTTATTAATACCTGGAAGAAACAAAACGATTAGAATACTATTTTTGATTTTAGCTAAGAGTTTGTTAATTTTGTGTAATGCCCCAAACTAATCGAAAATTATTCGTGACTCGCTGATGCTCGCGATTTTGTCTGCGTAGAGTAAGATTTTTAAAAATCCGTAGAAGTCTTTGATTTTCCAGGATAAAAGTGTAGCCTATATCATTTTCCAAGTCTTTAACTAAGGTCGACATGATTGGCGAACAAACCAACACATTTTGGGAATCATAATGTAGGTACTTAGTGATGCGAATCATGCCGCAACGGAGCAAAGGGTTGACGAGATTTTTGCATGGAAATAATTAAAGAATTGGAGAGTGGCATATGCTACTTTTTATCCCGGAAGATCAGAGTTTCCACGGAATTTTTAAAAACCAAAATGCACGCGCAAGAGGTCGCTAGTTTTTAATATGGGTACAGTTCTTGCAATTTACGAAGGCGAGTGAACTTTATGCATGGTTACGTCGTATACATAGACATTGCGTAAGTGTGTGTGATATGATGGGCCGTCGCAAGCATGCGCACACATTTACTTTATAGATAGCTCAATCCACGAAGACGCGCCCCACTATTTTGCGTGCGGGGAAACTACACAGAGCGGGAAGTGATTGTTACCCAATTTATCTTCGTCTGTGTGTGAGTGTACCCACATTGCTGCTCGGTGCATTATGATAGAACTTGCTCTAACAGTAGTATTAGCACACTTGCACTGTAAACGTTTGGGACAAAGAGTGGGGCGCGTCATCATGGATTAAACTGTTTATACTTTACTGAGCCACCCGTCCTCGTGAAATGCAAGAACTATAGTAATACACAAGGATACATACCTGCATAGGCCACCAAGTATCGTCGGCCATGTGGCTGAGAAACCACTCGGACGCGGCCGCGGATGCGTTAAACTGTTTCGTCACTAACTCCACCCACGACACCATTGTAGGCTACAACAACATTACGTAAATGATAAAATTATGTGATATTTATATTCATATAAAGAATAAGAAGAGAAAATAAGCACTTTCTAGGCAAGCGCCCTCAAACTGCTCCTATCAGACTGCATCATAACCTACTTACTGTTTAGTGTGATAGAAGTCGAGCGCAAGCCTATATAGTTAAAAGGGCTCCATACCAACGTACAACGATAAAGCAATAGAAATACAGACGGTGAAAGTTTTAACTCTACCTATTACGGTTCATGAGATACAGCACAGACAGACGGACGGATAGATAGACGGATAGCGGAAGTTTAGTAATAGATTCCCGTTGACACCCTTCGGGTCAGAAACCCTAAACAGAACACGAAATCTCTGAAGAATCTTACTAAAATTCTCATTACCTCATGTGGTTATGTCAACCAGTGTTAACCAGTTCAAGAATAGATTAGACGATTAGACAAAGAATAGATTAGATAGAGCCTCAATAGCCTCAATCGGTAAAGGAGTGGACTGAAAACCGAAAGGTCGACGGTTCAAACCCTACCCGTTGCACTATTGTCGTACCTACTCCTAGCACAAGCCTGACGCTTAGTTGGAGAGGAAAGGGGAATATTAGTCATTTAACATTTAAAAAAAAAAAGATATAAAAAAAAAAATTGGAATACTCGAAGCACTTTTGATGTAGACGCATCAGCGAAAGCGGCTTAGTTTATTAAAAATACCTTTTCTTTAGCATGTATGAATGTTTCGATGAAGAAAGATGTGGACAGTCTCGCAGCCACCTCCGTGACCTCCGGCCGGAGCGTCAGCAGCGACTGCGGCACCGAACTGCACATCTGGCCCATGAACCTGCATCGAAAATACCGTGAGCTGACGGGGCACCCAGCAAAACCAAAGCATGTTCTCGTTCCTGTCTCGCTAAACTTTTTTTTTAATTTTTTTTTATTCAGATACAAGTTAGCCCTTGACTGCAATCTCACCTGATGGTAAGTGATGATGCAGTCTAAGATGATAGCGGGCTAACCTGGAAGGCGTATGGCAGTTTTTATTAAACCCATACCCCTTTGGTTTCTACACGGCATCGTGCCGGAACGCTAAATCGCTTGGCGGCACGGCTTTGCCGGTAGGGTGGTAACTAGCCACGGCCGAAGCCTCAGACCAGACCAGAAATTTAGAAATTATAAAATTCCAAACCCCTGCCAGGAATCGAACCCGGGACCTCCCACTAATAAGACCACAGCGCTCACCACTACGCCAGGGAGGTCGTCAGGACTACATTGAAATAGCAACAGCCCATGTGAATGGGCTGTTGGGTACAAAAACTTTTCCATACTATTTACTAGCTGATGCCCGCGACTGAATTGAAATTAGGTTTTTATAATCCCGTACACTCTTCGATTTTCCGGGATAAAAAGTAGCTCCAGGTTCTTAACTGCAATCCACATCCATGCAAAAAATCATGCCAATCCGTTGCGGCGTGATTGATGGACAAACCAACACCAATTAACCAACAAACACACTTTCGTATTAATTATATGGGTAGTGATACATACGTGAAATAGGGATGCTGGAAAATGTTCTTGTCGTGTAAAAACTGCATGTTGTCGTCCCATATCCACCGCAAGAGGTCGGGCGGGAGGTTCACTGCTGGGATTGTTTCGCCCCGTCTTTCAAGGGCGGAACTGGGACTTTCTTCAGCTCGCGAGGACTGCAATAAATAATTGCCATATCTTTAGACGCGGGTAAGAAAGCATTGGGAATAATAAAACTATTAACAATAAACATAAACTGGGATGCAAATTATTCGAATTCCATCTTAATAGCCAAAGTCTACCTCGCCCTGCCACATTGCAAACGCGGTTCTGACACTCCCAGTTGAGGCCTGGACTCCACCAAAGCGGAGATGTGCGGTCTGAAGCGGGCTAACCTGGAAGCGATATGGCACTTTTTGGTTTCTACACGGCATCATTTCGCAACGAAAATCGCTTGGAGGAACAGCTTTTTTTATTATTTATTTATTAGGAACACACAATATACATTAATTTAACACAAACTACGACACTTATAAACAAACACAGGCTGATAAATGTATCTATAAAATGTGTACACAGCATTGCAAAATATCTAGACAAATGAAAAGAACTTAACTAGGTAGGTGCTTTGCTCGTAGGGTGGTAACTAACCACGGCCGAAGCATCACCAGACCAGACCAGAGATTTAGAAATTATAAAATTCCAACCCTCTGCCGGGAATCGAACCCAGCACCACTTATAAGACCACAGCGCTTACCGCTGAGCCAGGGAGGTCGTCTTTTATTCGGTACATAATAATTATGGTGTTGTTCTATACCTGTGCCTCCTCCTGCTGGCCGGTGTCGGAGCCCCGCTGAGCCCGCGGCGCGCTGAGCTCATAAAAAAGCATATACGCGCTGTTTGTCTTCTCGAACGAGAAGTCCATGAACTTGTCCGTCACTGAGTCGTATGTTTTACTCTGAAAGGGACATTGATATTGAATACTTCTAAATATATAAAAGGAAAAACTGACTGGCTGACTGATCTATCAACGCACAGCTCAAACTACTAAACGGCAAATTTTGTATGCAGATAACTATTATTACGGCGATTGTCATCTCGACCTGTCGCGTGCTATACATACATTAAATTTAAACATCCCTTAATACTATTATTCTATCTAATGACTACGTAAACACCCTAAATCAACAGTGATACTCACGGTCATCTCTCCCCCGAAGCATTCAGCAGCTAGCAGCGCAGGATCGAACGACTTGACCTCAGCATCATTGAACAGTAGCCAGCGGTCGTGGTGGTCATGCTCGCGATCCCGGATGAACGAGTAGTAATGTCCGCCGTCCGCAGTGCCCGTGTGTACTGTCACGCCTATTAGTTCGTACCTATAGTAACAATACAGTCATGAAATAAAGTTCTGATAAACACAGACTAACTAGAACTTAAAACACAGCACCTAGTCTGATTTTTAAGTCCATGGAATAGGCTACTTGACTCATATCTAATTTCGTCCAATATATGATTATTTATTATAGTATTTTGCTTAAGACAACGAAATATATCAATAACAATTATTAAAAACGCAGGATGGATATATAAATCCAATTAAAAAAATACAGTTTTTATTTTTATTTGAAACGCAGAAAACGCTGTCAGCCATGATGTGACGTCATTAAATATGTAAACAAAGAAATGTCATCCCTATGTCACGCGTGGACTAACGTAGTATCCATATATATAAAATTTAAAGTCCTGACAAACTTAAATATCAACGCACAGCCTAAACATCTAACAGCTGGTTAGGATACATGAAATTTGGTGGGTGTGTTCTTTGTAGGTAAAGAGAAGGTAGGAAAGGATTTTTTGAAATTCCACCCCTGAGTGGGTTAAATGGGGGTTTGAAATTTATGAAGTCCACGCGGGCGAAGTCACGAGCATAAGCTAGTTTTTATATATTTCTAAAAACTCATAGTAAACATAAAAAATTATCGTTTTCTCTTTATAAATTGAATAAGTTATTAAGTAAGACTTACAACAAAGTGATCTTTGCAAAAATAAATTTGGATTGCAGTCGTTAGTCATATAGGATCCCTTTAAGCAAGTCTTCGCGTGTTACGTATATTTATTTCACTGGGCACTCTAATCCACAACTTTCCTGTGGTCTTTATCGATGCGTTTTTGCATTCTCGGATGATACAAAAACGATAATTACTATATTTTTCATGTAAACTAGTATAGAAGTCATGTTTATTAAACTTTGGGAGGTTATGCTGCTGTTTACAAATGCATGACGTCAGAGCACAGATAATCTATCGGCCAAACATGGCCGACAGTGTTTTCACCTGTCTAAGAAAAATATATTTTTAAATTAAAGTTTTACGGTTTTTAGGGCGCAAAAAAATATAGTGTTAATTTTTTTGATCTAATAGGACAAATATTAACCATTTAAGACCTACTTAAAAAAAGTGTCAACTAGCCTATTCTGACGTTTCATAATGTTACCAGAGATAAAACAGTTCCCACAGAAAAAGAGCAATAAAATAGGCTATGGATTCTATAAAAGTGTAAGTTTATTTTGAATTTAAGTGACACACTTTATTATTATATCAGTGTCGAAACAATTACCTACGTACTTACGTACGTATACTTACCTACGGCTGACGGGTATTTTTATGTTGACAGAGATTTAGGGTAAAACCGAACTTGAGGCGGTAACCCCGTTTTTTATACAAATACCCCACCCAACGTGTATTGAACTTTGTAACGGAACTTTGCATTGCTTCTACCAGGGTTATGTATTATTGTATATATATATATATATATATATACCTTGTAAACTTTTATCAAATAAAATATAAACATATAAAATGACAATTGTCAGGATCCCACCGAATTAAAAATCAGACTTAATTATTAATTGTCATATTTTTATTGTTCTTTGTCATAGTTTGAAGCAATAAAGATGTATTAAACAAATATTTGGAGCATAATTTTAAAAAAACAAAATAAAAGAAAACTTACTCATAATGCTCTTCAGATTCTAATTCTTCCATTTCATTAAACGAACTTCCTTCGCCATCCTTTTTCAACTCAGCTGACTTTCTTTTCTCCTCTGAAAAGATATTTCAAATATAAATATGACATATTACCAAGTATACATACTAAGGGAAAGGAAGAAGCGAGGAGCTTCTAACGGGCAGTAACATTTGGATATTTTTAAGGAATATTAGCTATGTTAATCATGACTAATATTCCCCTTTCTCCTCCAACTAAGCGTAAAGTTTGTACTGGGAATGGGTACGTCAATACCGCAACGGGTGTGGTTTGAACCGCTGACTTTTTAAAATTCAGTCCCCTCCATAACCATTGTGCTATTGAGGCATTTTTTATTGAGGTTATTTTGGACTTATAATAGACCGTCAAATAAACTAGCCACTCGACAACGCAAAGCCCAAAAGGCCTAGAACCCAGAGCCGTAGAGCCACATAAAAAAATCAAAGAGGCAATTAAAATTACACTATAACCGTAGATAGAATAATAGGTAGATGTAAGTACTGTGTAACCGCGTATGAGATAACGATAGCACGACGTAACGATGAATAACACGACAATTATTACCATTGTTTAGTAGTCAATATTTAATACCTGTCCCGGCTTTACTTACGTGTGTAGTAGTTATTTAGAATGGAAATCACTCACGGTAGTTTAAACGCTAAAATAGTCAATGGCCCCGATTCTCTAGTCTCTCTCTAAACTAAATTTAGAGTATCTGCATCCTTTTCTTTTTACTAATGCTAAAAAAGGAACGGAACATGACTTTCACATTTAAAGACTCTTAATTTTAGTGCACAATACAAATTTAAACAGTAGGTTCGCGAGTGCGTGCTAAAATCACGGGTTTTACCATCTAAAAATTAAATTTAGAAATGTCAAACTGCTTCTGTCCTTTTCATATTACAATAGTAAGAAGAGGGTGGGAATACTCTAAAATTAGGTTGTGCTTAGAATCGGTGCCAATATTTGTATTAACCGATCCACAATATTTGTATTAAACGTGTTTTATGTGAAAACAAGTAAATAACTCATGAGAAATACAATTACGCCACGAATTCTCAAAGTTTGTTTTGCAACTTCTTGTATGTTAGTTGTATGTATTCTTGAAAAAAAACCAGTTACACGATAAGGGACAAAAAATAGGTTAGCTGCGTCTCTGTTTATCACATTGGTAACTTTATCTGTGCTCTCTTTTTAGTGCCAATGAGAAAGCAAACGTTCCTGCATCTACCTTTATCACTCTATCTACGACTATAACATACCTTGATACTGCGCCGGCATGAGATGCTTCTCGACATAGCCGGACATGTCGAGCCGCATCGGGAAAGAGAAGTGCGTGTTGACCTTCTCCTTTAACATCGTTAGCATGTTGAACGTGTACCGCATTGTGTTGAAGCAGAGAATGCGCGGGAGTTTCTTAAAACACGCTCTATAAAAAAAACAGTATGATAAAATCAGGTCATTTATTTCACAACTAGCTTATGCTCGCGACTTCGTCCGCATGGACTACACAAATTTCAAACCCCCATTTTCACCCCCTTAGGGGTTGAATTTTCCAAAATCCTTTCTTAGCGGACGCCTACGTCATAATAGCTATCTGCATGCCAAATTTCAGCCCGATCCGTCCAGTAGTTTGAGCTGTGCGTTGATAGATCAGTCAGTCAGTCAGTCAGTCAGTCAGTCAGTCACCTTTTCCTTTTATATATTTAGATGATGAATCAGTATGATAAAATCAGGTCATTTATTTGACAATGATGAATCAGTATCATAAAATCAGGTCATTTATTTCAAATATTAAACAGATTATGAAAATGTTGGTGGAAGAATGATGAAGTTGAAATTACACTTGCTCAAAGGCTGCTTTCAATGACACATTTAAATTATTCAAACAGGAATAATTAATGACGAGAGACTTACGAAAGAATGACACATAAGAACATTTTTTTGTTATTCAGGTTTATAATTAAGGCATGCTTTCACAAAGCACCCTGAAGATGAACATTTCTTACCGTTTCTCCGCCCGCACTTTGTTGGCACACTGTGAACATGTGTAGCAGTTGTCGCCCTCTAACGTATCTTTTACAGTCACTTCGTCTAAGCTCTGATGCAGGTTCCGCATGTCCGCCACTTGGCATCGGACCGTGTAGAATTCCTCTAACGTTCTTGAAACGTGTGGACAATCCTAGCGAAATTAAAAAAATATTTAAAAAAAATGACTAAAATATTTTAGATTAGACATATTTTAACAAAAACGATCCCCAACCCACATAGAGTTAGTTTTATTTATTCAACTTAAAGTTCAAACATTAAGTTGAATATCTTTTTGCGTAATTACGTCCAATTGATAAAATTGAAAAAATATGAAGTGATTCACAAGATTGTACGAAAGAAATATACGTAAAAACTGCATGAAACACTAAACACCTCCAAAGCGCAGTCGTGAACTAGCGGTCTTATTAGTGGGAGGTCCCGGTTTAATGGGAGGCTTCGACTTTGGCTAGTTACCACTCTACTGACAAAGCCGTGCCGCCAAGCGATTAAGCGTTCCGGTACGATGCCGTGTAAAAACCAAAGGTGTATAGGTTTAATAGAAAACTGCCATACCCCCTTCCAGATTAGCCCGTTTCCATCTTAGACTGGATCATCACTTCCATCAGGTGAGATTGCAGTCAAGGGTTAACTTGTACCGAAAAAAAAAACAACATAGGCAAAGGGCCAGAAGTTCAACAAACGTACCAAAGACACCACATTATTGCTGAGAACGCCACAAAAGAGCGTCTTGACCAGTTTCTTCAGCTCCGGCGTCATCTCCTCGAGTTTGGACACGAGATCGATGAAGAACTCCGCCATGTCCTTTTGCTCGCCCGTGTTGAGTGGCTGATGGTCCATTTGATAAACTTTGCAGAAACTGCGAGGGTTGTACGCTTTTCTTTCACTTTCCTAAAGCATAAGTATCTATTTTTAACTTCTATACACGTTACGTAACAAGCTCTACTGTGAAAAAATCTGTTTTTATAACTGGGCCCATAACCAGTTACTCCTAACTGGTTATGGGCCCAGCATTTGATCAAGATTTTGCAGAATGTGTTTATTTTAAGACAAAATGAAGGAAAAACAATATTCATAGACATCAAGTTTATATAACTGCCAGATTGATTTTCTCAATGTAGATCTAGTGAGAGGTTTCGTATGAAATGAATAGGTGGTATTATTTTACCGTTTTAACTATCGTGAGTGATTTCCATTATACAAATCTCACACACGGCTTTACTCACGTGTTTAGTCGACGTTAGCCCGACTAGTTTCGAACCCATCCGGGGTCCTCTTTCAAAGGGAGTCAGATCGCACACGCGTCGCGGTTGAGACTCTGCTACAACTAGTCGGGCTAACATCGACTAAACACGTGAGTAAAGCCGGGTGTGAGATATGTATAGATAGTATTATGATCACTTTGGAGTCTTCAATTTAATTAAGATTGTACTTACTATACTGTGAGAAAAAAATTAAAATTATTAATATTAATAAGTAATAACAATGCAACCATGAAGTTTTATTCAAGTTAGATAACGATCTCATAAAGGGTATAGGATTTTGCATAACACACCAAAGAGGATTTTTTCAATCTAACTCACACTAATCGTAAGATAAACGAAGATCATATGCATGACGCCATGTGGCACCAGACACTCACCATAAGATAAGCGAACATCCTCTGCATCTCGTGTAAAGTGGTCCCGTGCCTGCTGGCCGCGGGGTCGGCGCTCAGTACCGCCGCCCTTGCCGGCGGCATCATATACAGATGCTGCATACAAGACGCCATGTAACAGGTAGCTCCTAAGTTCGTCAGCCCAACGTATCCACATTCCGACCTTGATTCGTCAGCAGGCCAGTAGTCCCACGGGTAGGATGATTGAGGTCCTACAAGCAGACAAACCGGTATAGCTTGCGCCGGAAGGACAGACTATACAGAAGCTAGGTAGCGATAGCGACTGCCATATTTTTTTTTAAATAATATTAGCCAAGTTTATCATTGTAACTAATATTCCCCTTCCCCTCCAATCAAGCGTAAAGCTTGTGCTAGGAGTAGGTACGACAGTGCAAAAGTTTGAACTGGCGATGCTTCGGTTTTCAGTCTGCTACTTTAACCGTTGAGCTATCGAGGCTCTGGAGATTTTTATGTTTGTTCTCTGTACCGATTTTTGTAGTGTTCAATAAAATAAAATAAATCGGATCCCATTTTTTTTGCATGAGTAAGTTGGTATGGTTGATAAGGTTTTTTTATTGCTTGATGACAATCATGTTTAAAAGAAAGCAAATGGTCGAAGTTTTTTTTAGTTTTTTTTTTTAGTTTTACCTCAATATCAAAAACAAAACGAAAAATCCGAATTGATTGAAGTTTCTAATACCTCCCCGATACAATGTGGCTAATTCCGTTGTACACAAACTCTAAACTTAACTAAAATGACACGTCTAAATCTATTGCTATCTCTTTCATAACTTTGCGTGCGGAAAAGGATAGCACTAGATTTAGACCCGTTAATTTAGTTTAGAGATTGTTCTTGCATTTCACGAGGGCGAGTGGCTCATGCTTGTGTTAAAGTGGTATCGGCATAAGTAAGGTAATGTGAATGTGTGCGTTTGCGAGCGCTTGCTCGTGACTGATTGGTCCGACAGGCACGCACACTTACGCAACATCCATGTATACGACGTAACCACAAGTAAAGTTCACTCGCCTTCATGAATTGTAAGAACTGTACAAGAGAATCGGCCCCATTATCCCTAAAACCAAAATGTATATGCATTTTCCGACTACCATAGATTTTAAAGCCAAAAGTTATTTAAACTCACCAGGTTTATGGTGCTCCATCAGCTTATTGTGCAGCACCATATAGTTGTCAGGCGCCCCTCTCACCAGTTCCACTAGCAGGTCGTAGGCGGCGGCGCGGGACTTCTGCGATTTGCACTTGGGTAGGTTGCGTTGCGACGGGTTCGGTACGTCGAAAAGAAATTCGAACACCTGCCAATTTTTGCAAATGATAATTTGCTTGTAGACAAATACTTTTATTGAGCTAAAAGTTGTTTGAATAATTTAGGATGTAGCCATTTGCGTTTTCTTTAAGAAGCTTAGGTGTATTTTTAGGGTTTCGTACCTCGAAAGGAAAAAAGGAACCCTTATAGGATCACTTTGTTGTGTCTGTCTGTCTGTCAAGAAACCTATAGGGTACTTCCAGTTGACCTAAAATCATGAAATTTGGCAGGAAGGTAAGTCTTACAGCAGACATGAGGGGAAAACTCTGAAACCTTGACTTTGTGGTTACATCACAAGAAAAGAAAAAAATGAAACTGTGTTCATGAACAAATTTTGCTATTTTTTACTTTCAAAGTAAGATTACTATACCAAGTGGGGTATCATATGAAAGGGCTTTACTTGTACATTCTAAAACAGATTTTTATTTATTTTTAGGCATAATAGTTTTTGATTTATCGTGCAAAATATCGATAAAATACGATTGTAGTGCGGAACCCTCAGTGCGCGAGTCTGGACTCTGGACTCGCACTTGGCCGGTTTTTTTCTTTTAAGGTGTCGATACGAGAAACTGAAGAAGCTTGTAGAAGCATAAACTCAAATTAATAGGTTTATTTGTGAAATTTAATTTTTTTTGTGCTAATTTGTTGAAATATGACGACAATTATTCATGATGTCGGACAATATCAAGTCGACTGAGAAGCATTCACCAAAAAATGCTGCCTTATCCTTTTGTATAGTGGTATCTACATTGCACCCGTGCGAAGCCGGGGCGAGTCAAAAGTCACGTAACAAAACTCACCATTTCCAAAGTTCTAGTCCCTTGGTCAGAGTTTTTAAACCTCAGCGGGTGTTTGAGCAAATGCGTCAACAAACTCAACTGGCCGTACAGCCCGTCATCGGGAGTGCAAGGCTCCGAGCGTTTCTCTATGATTTCTCGCTTTTCCAGCGAACATCGGATCTGTTCGCAAAGTTCATTGAGGTCTGGCGCTCCAATGTCCTCTGATACTGCACCTTCTATAGCAAAAAAATTGCACTGTAGTAGTACAAAATGATTTCTCACGCGCCATTTTAACTTTGTGGTTTGTCATGTCAAAAGTACGATTTTAGTCCTTATTTCAAAGGTAAACCGTACTTTTGACATGGCAGTTGACTCATAGAGTTAAAATGGCGCGTGAAACGTCATTTGGTACGGATTATAAAGATGTTCTATTTCACGATGACTGCTTATCCTTGGTTGTAGTAGTGAGGGGCGTTATCGCATTTGTGTGCGTAAGGTAAACCGCGTCGCGGTCGAACTCAGCGCCACGCACACTATGACAATGTATACGTGTGCACTCACACAAACATAGCCAAACGGTTTTCGTGAAATGGAACATCTGTACACGATCCCTAATTTGACAAGCCTAAAATAGCCTTCTTATTTATCCACAAAGAACATTGTGACAAGGACAGTACTTTTGCGACTAGCAATTTTTGATTTAATTTAGGTGATTGTGTCCAACCAAATGGCACCATGAGATACAAAACCAAAAACATGCTGTCTGGCAAGGAAAAACAGAGTATTTGTACATTAAGTATTTATTCTTGATTGTTTTTCAATTAGAATTAAAACTGTTTGTGACAGTGAAACACCATGATTAATATTTTGGGTAGGATCGGTATTGATTTTGAACAGCACAAAGACATTTTGTTATGTTAAAGAAAAATATTATATTCAAAATTTGCGAAAAGTCGATGTGAATTGAAATACGTACCTTTAAAAAAGTCCTCCGGAAGTCCGTCTATTAATCTACAGACCAGCCAGAAGTAGTCTCTGCAGGCCGGCCCGTACGGCTCCTTGCCTTCCTCCGCGTGGTGATGTACCACCTGAGAGAACTGCTGACAGGGTCAATTTACTTGGGACTTATAATAGTAGGTATAGATGAGGGCTCACAAACGAATTCACATCACCCAAGTGGCCTGGTTTGCACACATATACACATATATGTTTTAAGAAATGTAGAAAAAAGTTTTATAATATCATCAACTTCAGTTTATTATATAACAGCAACACGTTCATTCAACTTTATTTGTAAACAAAATTTTACCATGAATCCGTGGTTTTATTTACCTCGTGATGGTGCTGCGGGTGCGGACGCATGTCTGCTGCGCGCGGCAAGTGCTGCAGCAGCAGTTGCAGCAACGGCGCCAGTACTGCGGTCTCGCCGCCCGCGCACAGCCTATATAGCGCACTTCCCGCCTCGCGACGGACCTTTGGTGATGGATACGTTGAGATAATATAGCTGCGGTTAATTGTTATTTCGGCTGAGACTTGTATAGTACTTTTATCTTAGTGGTTCAGTCGTCAGCCCCCTATTCGGGGTCCGAAATTCGGTCCCGGCACGCACCTTTAACTTTTTGGAGTTATGTGCGTTTTAACCAACTCAATATAACTAGTTTTAACGGTGACGATAATCATCGTGAGGAAACCTGTTGATGATCTTACCGCAGGATCCGCGTCGTCAAGCAGCAGCCGCGGCGCGGCGCGTCGTAGCGACCACGCGAGCGACACCGCGTCTCCGCCGCCGCGCGCCCACACCACGCACAGTCGCATTGCGTGCTGTACCACCTATTCAACAAATCATCCTATTTATTTATTTTTAAACTAACTGATGCCCGCGACTTCGTCCGCGTGGATTTACGTTTTTCAAAATCCCGCGGGAACTCTTTGATTTTCTGGGATAAAAGTAGCCTACGTGCTAATCCAGGGTATAATCTATCTCCATTTCAAATTTCATCCAAATCCGTGCAGCCGTTTTTGCGTGATTGAGTAACAAACATCCAAACATCCACATCCACAACACATTTATAATATTAATGGGATTTATAGACTAGCACTTGGCTGCCATCAGATCTGCTGGCAAGTGATGATGTAGCCTAAGATGGAACGCGCTCGCCTAGAAAATACCTATTGACTCTTGACTTGAAGGAACTTACCCATATTAAAATTGGAACGGGAAATTGATGCCAGAAAGGCATTCCATATATACTACCGGTTCGAATTTAAAACGAGGAGGCAAATCGCTTCGTACGTGTCTGTGGAATTTCGGCTACGTACGGATGCGGACCTTGGCGATGCCTTGCGGTACGATAGTAGAAAGGTAAAGGAGGAACCAGGTCAAACAATTCTTGGGCACGTTCCGAATATATCACGATATGGACATTAATTTTTGTGCCGATTCAAAGTGCTCCACCAAGCGTACCAGGAATCAAAAGTGACACTTTGATCTACGTGTTGACACGTGTAACATTTAGTTCCGAGTACCCTCACAAGTCTAGAGGAGGCCTATGTCCAAAGAGGACAACCTGATCTGTATCTGAGGATAAATTATGTAGGATAGGATAATTAAATAATATGAAATAAGAAATTAGTAATACGGTTAGTTAGTAATATAAGATATATAACTATTGTATCAGAGAATAAAGGCTATTTTATTTTATTTATTTATTACCCTCACATGACGCTCACTGCTGCTATCAGCGCCAAACATGAATAATAATAAAATATTTTTATTCAATTAAACTTTTATGGGGATAATCAAGTTGCTTCAAAACAGACATGAATTCTTGAGATTAAATTAGTTTAATGATTAAAGTTTGTTTTGAACTCTGCGTTAATTATTAAAACTTACCTGTGCTCGTCCCCAAAAACCAGTCTTATATGTGGTGGGTTCTTTCATAGTAGCTGCTTCACACAATATTGATATTAGCCTTTCTGTTGTTTCCTCCACGTTCATTAGGGACAGTAAGGCCTGAAAAAAAGACAAGAAATCCCTCGAACTGATTAATAGGTTTAAAGCACATAATTTAAAAATTATTTATTACTTGCTAATTTGGCTATACATAACTCTTAAAAATTACAGATCAAAAGCAAGAGAGAGAGAGAGAGAGAGAGAGAGAAAGAGAGAGAGAGAGAGAGAGATAGCGCATTGCTTTTAGACTCAATTATCAAATTGATTTAGTTTAAAGATTTTTTACGACCAAACTAGAGCTATTGAAACCATACCGATAGATTTTTCATTGGTAATGATTTTTGTAGGTATTGCTAAGATGTAAAGCAAATATAAGAGCATTTCATTTGTAACATTACAATATTTAAACTTAAAGGATATAACGTACAGGGTGTAGTTTTGGTGTCTGTCCGGTTTCAATTTAGTATCGAGAATTTTCACAATGAAGTTATCACCAATGGGACCTTTGATTTCAAACCAAATTGATACATTCATTGGTAATTATTTTTGTACGTGTTGCAAATATGTCAAGCAAACATTTCACTTGTTTCATTGCAATATTTGAACTTAAAAATCTAATTGACTAAGTAGATAGGTACAACAACATACAGGATGTAGTTTTGGCGTCTGTCCGGTTTCGCCAGAAGGTAATGTCCCGATTCGACACAGCAGTTGTAAGAGCAGAGCTAGACAGTCCTGTCGCCATTCGCTGTCGTCACTTCGTTGTAACACACCTGTAGAAAATTCTATATTGACAACACGAAAAACGGCCAATCCATATTTCGTTTCATAGCAAAAGAAAAAAAATACGCGTCGAATTTAGAACCTTCTCCATTTTTGAAGATGGTTAATCAGTAATCTATATCTAGTGCAGAATTGGAGAGTAAAAATTCGCTGATTAGGGTGTCAAATATCCGGTAAATAGTGTCTTTTAAAATGATTTATAAAAATTATTAAGTTCCGGTCCAGTGTTGACCATAAAATAGACTGAATAAATATTTAAAAACTGATGTAAACTTTAGTGTAATTTTTAGGGTTCCATACCTCAAAAGGAAAAACGGAACCCTTATAGGATCACTTTGTTGTCTGTCTGTCTGTCTGTCTGTCTGTCAAGAAACCTACAGGGTACTTCCCGTTGACCTAGAATCATGAAATTTGGCAGGTAGGTAGGTCTTATAGCTGGCATTTGGGGAAAAATCTGAAAACCGTGAATTTAGACTTACATCACACAAAAAAAATTAAAGTGTGGTCATGAACTAATAATTAGCATTTTCAATTTTCTAAGTAAGATAACTATATCAAGTGGGGTATCATATGAAAGGTCTTCACCTGTGCATTCTAAAACAGATTTTTATTTATTTTTATGTATCATAGTTTTTGAAATATCCTGCAAAATGTCGAAAAAATACAACTGTAGTACGGAACCCTCATTGCGCGAGCCTGACTCGCACTTGGCCGGTTTTTATTACTCAAAAACTCGAGCCTCTAAGCATTAGAAACAATAAAAAATTAATAAACTTACCTGACATCATAATATCATAAAGCAACCTCAATCCTCCTTTCTTAATAAAAAGTTCATTCCAATTCTCAACCGCAGCCTTATCTTCAGTCTTTTCTAAAGCCCCAGCTTCCTTCGCATTGGGGCCATTGTTCGAACTAAGTTTATCTATTATGTGTAAGGAATACATTAGTTTCTGTGGACTGTTCGGGTCTAGGAGCTCTGGTAGTTTGTTTTCTGAGGGGTTTTGGAATGCTTCTAACAGAGTTGGGTTAAGTGGGACGGCTTGAAGGATGTCCCATACTCGGCGGGATAAGAGTTGCGCTTTTGTGTGTGCTATCGGTTCCTGAAACGAATAATTTTAAAAAGTTCTCAAAAACCCGACAGTGGTTTTCATTAAAGTCTAGTGTTTATTAAGTGAAAATTATAGCCAGTGTCGTTTGGGATGATGTAAGGATTATAGGCGTTTATTATTTACTAGCTGATGCCCGCGACTTCGTACGCGTGGATTCAGGTTTTTAAAAATCCCGTAGGAACTCTTTGATTTTCCGGGATAAAAGTAGCCTACGTCACTTTCCTGGTCTTTATCTATACCCATGCAAAAAAAACGTCAATCCGTTGCACCGTTGCGACGTGATTGAAGGACAAACCAACAAACAAACACACTTTCGCATTTATAATAAGGGTACTGATTGTGGAACACCTCCGCCCAAGCGACACGATGCCCACGCCGACGCATCATCTACATAATTTTATCGTGTAGACGTCCGCTGTTGGACTTTTGCCTTTTCTGATGATCGTCAACACACCAGAGCCTTGGCTGTTCTCATCCAGCCACTTTCTGCTGTCTATATGTCATCAGTCAAGCGTGGTGAAGAGCGCCACACTACACTGAACTTACTAGTACGCGGTCTTTACGATTTTCTAGATCCAAACACCATCGTTTCTTCTAAAGATGCACAAAGAAACACAAACAAAAAGGCAAGAAATACAAAACTTCAAACATCCCCGAGTACAGCCACTTTCCGCCAACCTCTTTTTACCATCAGTCCATTTTGCTAAAGAGTGCTCCAGTTACGCGGTCATCACTCTAGGACATCTCAACTCCAACGTCCATGGTACCGAATGAGAAATATTCTTTATCTTTTCAGCTTTTACAGCCATGGTATAAATACCGCAAATTGCTATTCCGCTGGAACCATGTCTCAACCATGTCTCATTAACATCGATTGACGTCAGCCGAAATAAAAATATACCATCAGCTCGAAACTTCAGTCTAGTGCTGACGTCACTAAAATGGCGGCCACGCGCATTAGCAATTTGTGGAACTTATAAACTCAAACTCAAATTATTTATTCAGAATAGGTAAAATTTTACGCTTACTGATAGTCAAAATTTTAATTTGTAAGATGATAAAGTGGTGATAATTAATACGTACTTAAAACTAAAGCTACGAAGGTTCCAAACGCGCCCAGGTCTGAGAAGAGCCCCCAACAAACTCAGCCGGGTAATCTTTTTGCTATCACCACTTTACAAGATCACTTAAATTTTTTTTTTTTTTTTTTTTTATTAGTCCACAAAACTGACTACAATTATTGTATGATAACAAGTTAAAAGATATACAGAAATGTTAGTTGTTAATTGTGTCTACTAGATGTGGACGTGGCATGCGCGATTAGGTGGTACAATAACTATTTTATTAGCCTATATACCTATAACATCTAAGAAACATAAAGGTTCAAACATACCCCGGTACCAGGCTCCTTCATCTGTCCCAAGGCTTGCATGAGCGTGAAGAGGTGGTGGAAGTAAGTGGGGTCGAGGAGCAGATGCGTGGGCAGGCGAGCTCGCGCCGGCGCCGGCTGGGCCGACGGCCACTCGGCCCACGCGCCGCGGCTGCCCACTCCCACGGATACGTATACCATCTGTGGAATAGAAACATTGAGTTACACTACCCATATTATAGTCTGCCAATCCGCACTTCGCCAACGTGGTAGACTATGGCCAAACCCCTTCTCACTCTGAGGGTGGGATCTATAGAGCGCACTCTACGTCTTAGCTTAGACTTAAGACAGAGTTGAAACGAGACAGAGCTATATCGCTCACATAAATCTGTCTCGTTTTAACTCAATCTTAATTCTGAACAAAGTCAAAGTGCGCTCTATAGTTCTGAGCCTGAGAGGAGACCCGTCCTCTGTAGTGAGCCGGCGATTACTTTTTATCAAGGAAAATCAAAGAGTTCCCACGGGATTTTTGATAATCTAAATCTACACAGCCGAAGTAGCGGACATCAGCTAGTACAATACAAAGGAATGCAAAAATTCAGAGCTCCTCATTCTTGTCAACAGAGTAAAAAGAAAGTCGGCGAATCGGACTCGCACACGAAGGGTTCAGTACCATCGCATCGTACAAGAATGACACTTTTTATTTTATTTTCATGCGGCCATTTTGAAATCTTTATTATTTGTTGTTATAGCGGCAATGAAAATAGATTTTACTGCCTTTACTTAGTAAGTTTATAGTGTTTCAAAATTTAAAAAGACTACAACAAGTACCTGATTATCTTTAAAGCCCATGTCGTACAGCGTCCTCTCGTCGTAATCAATGGTCAGCTCTTGGCCCTGAGTGATAATTCTTAGTGGGCCGTCGGTTGATAGAGCTGTGACGCCGTCTTCACCTTGGATCTGCGGACAAAAATAGAACTGTGGACTAGATGGCAGCACGGGTATGTTCAATCTGAAGTGAAACTAGTACACATCACACTAACGGAGTTTTCTGTAATTTGCGCTATTTTTTTAAAAGTCAGGTACAAGTTAGCCCTTGACTGCAATCTCACCTGCTGGTAAGTGATGGTGCAGTCTAAGATGAAAGCGGGCTAACCTGGAAGGGGTATGGCAGTTTTTATCAAACCAAACCCTTTTGGTTTCTACACGGCATCTATCTCATCAGCATCATTTTATTATTATTATTATTATTATTAAAATGCTAGATGTCGCTGTACAGAGTTCAATCACGAGAGAAACTATTATAACCGCAAATAGTACATGAGAAAATTTAGAAACTGTAAGAAATGATAAGTAAGAGCTGTAAGAATAACTCCGCAAAGAACTGCTTTGAAGGAAGGGCTTCCCTTTCCGAAACCCGTAGCACCTGTTAAAATAAATACTTAGCCGACTCATATCTATTGCACAGCCAGTACAGCTACCAACCTGTCTCTCCCACCAAACGTGCACGTGCGCGCGTAAATGTGCCACCAAGTCGGACTGATGGAGGACGAGCGAGGCGCGAGGGCCGGCGCCGGCCAGCTGCAAGGAGACGCGCACACTGCCTGCTCCGCTCGCGCTGCCTTCCCACGCGCCCGACTCCGCTAGCGCCCAGCGACGTAGGTGGAATGCGTATCTATGAAAAACATGACACTTCAGATGCGAAAAAAAATTTCTTATAATCATTTTAAGGCTTTCGTACTCAAAGGATTGTGTATTGTACGACGGTACGGAACTTTTCATGTGCGAGTCCAACTCGCACTAGAGCGATTTTAAATTTTTTTTCACTTTTAAAGTACTTTTAAAAAGGTGCGGAACCCTTCGAGTTCGAGTACGACTCGTACTTGGCCCATTTTTTGGTGTTTTCTGTCTCTTAACTTAACACCACAATAGAGAAGCAAATAAATATCCTACCTCCGTTTAAATGTGTCCAAATGAGTTTTCAACAGCAACAATGCCCTCTGTATGCACTGCAGCGCGGCCTCCTCAGTCATATGCTCATAAATATTTTGTTTATCTACAGGTTTCTCTGTTTCCTTCTCTTCAATAGAAACACTAGGTGACGTAGACGTCCCTTGTCCGTCCTTGTCTTTTGATATGAGTCTTTCAGCAGCTGAAGAGAGATGAAACATGCATTTGGACACGAAGTCATCCTCTTGTTGTAGCTGTTGGCCCATGTAGTAGCTGTTTAGGTATTGGATTGCACCCATCGAGACATCTGTGGACAAAAAAATGTCTTCCAAAAAAATCTCATTACCATTTACGTATTTTGTTGCTCTTGTGGAGTATTGCGAATTTAAATTGAATTTATATGACTTCAAGAATTTTATGTTCTTTGTTGGATAGACAAATAGATCTCTGTTTCCAATGTAACTTAATTTATAATTTACTAGCAGATGCCCGCGACTTCGTCCGCGTGGATTTACGTTTTTCGAAATCCCGCGGGAACTCTTTGATTTTCCAGGATGAAAAGTAGCCTATGTGTTAATCCAGGGTATAATCTATCTCCACTCCAAATTTCATCCAAATCTGTTCAGCCGTTTTTGCGTAACATTGAGTAACAAACATCCCAACATCCAAACAACTTTCACATTTATAATATTATTAGGATTAGGATAACTACAATTTTGGTACATGAAAAATGAAAATAAATAAATAAAATAAATAGATGTCCTAAATAAAAACAAAACCAACTAGATGTCACTGCACAGAGTTCGAACACGCTATGGGAGTTATTAGCCACTTACATACTGATACAATGCTACGTACTTCATAACGCCTATCACAGTAAGTCATACAAACCAAGAATTTGAATACTACCTATCCTTAAACTTTATCGCAAATAATTTGAAAGGTTCTAAAAACGATCCACAGGAAGTATGAGTGGGAAAATGATTGTGTTATAATGACCTGTGCTATTGGCTCGTAGAGCGATCTTCCACAAATGGTCCATGGCTAGTGTGTGGGGATGCGCCGCGTCGCGCGAGTCGCCGGCTCCCAGCGCCATACGCGCCAGGTTGCATAGTTGCTGATACAGGCTTAGCCCCATTATGCTTATCGTCTGGAAAAAAAATTGGACTGAAGAAGGAAGTCCTATATGTACTTATTACTCAGGCTTTGGGCACAGTAAATAAAAATGTAAAGTGGTGATAATAAAAATAATACCCGGCTGAGTTTGTTGTGTGGGCTCTTCTCAGACCTGGGCGCGTTTGGAACCCTCGTAGCTTTAGTTTTAAGTTTGCGTAATAATTATCACCACTATATCTTACAAATCCAACATCTGACCATCAAAAAGAGTAATTTATTACCTATTTTGAATAAATCATTTGACTTTTGCAATTTATGATGACAATAAATGAATTTGACTTTGAAAAACCTTAAAAAATTAACCTATTCTTCTTCCGCTACAACCTCTCTCACTGCCAACGGTCACTAGTAGCTTATAGAGATAAGTGCATTCTTTCAACTTTTGATAATACACAGTTCATTCTTCTGCAGGATCATCGTTCCCATTTGTTATGATTCATAAGTTTCAATGAAGTAAATAAGTTTGTATAAAGTTGTTATAAAATTAATTTGTGAAAAAAAAATTTTTTTCATTCATTTATTATTATTATTAAATGAATGAAAAAATTTAATTTTGTTAACAATAAAGTTGTTTGAATAAAAATAAATAAAAATAAAAATACTTATTAGGTTTCACATGACTATGGTTACGTCACAAATGTAAAAACTGATTTATTTTATAAAATTTTACAAAGTCGCTATGAAATGGCTAACATTTCACAAGAAAAATAAGAAATCCCTTGCGTCCCATCAAAATTCTAAATAACTGGATGGTTCGACTTTTTTTACAGTATTTTTATAATTACAGGGTCTTTATAAGAAAGACCCTGTGTTCCATATTTTTTAAGTACAAATGTATCGTTAATCTAAAATGTAACACGTATTATAAAACTGAAACTACAAGTTACGCATAAAGAGTAAGTATCTGGTGATTTTAACGATTTTAACAGGCTCAAATATCTAATTCTTGAAAATGCTTTACTAACCTCTGGATCAAGCGTAGGCATCTTCTCAACGTAAAGAAACCGCAAGGCGTCAAGTCCCAATGCATGCTGATCGGGCGACTTAGTATGCGACAGCAGCCACGAGTAGAGACAGTCCGCACACTCGCTTGACCCTCGCACCACTAAACACTGCCATAGCTCCTCCACCTGATCTACTGTTAACCTGTGCCATAAAGGTCAAATGATTGGTACCACGCTTGATATGAAGTAAGAGTTAAATTGGCGACATTAATCCGCCCTGTGCTATAATATTTCTTATCATATTTAAATACTACATTAAAAGACCTCACTCAATGTTGACACCCGAAGTTTCCAGTGTCGAGATATTACTACAATGTGATTGATATAAAGTAGGAATGATATTGGCGACAATGGTCTACCTTGTGCTATCCCATGTTCACACTAGATTCTTACCTAAAATGATGCGGCGATCCCACCGGCGAGAATATGGCAGTAAGAAAGTGTAGTCGAACAGTGAGCTCGGTTATATGCGCGTAGTGTTGCGCGTCTGTAGTGCTGCTTGGCGTGCTTTGGTTGGGAGTATTGATGGCGCGGTTCTGCACGTAATGCCGTAAATCTTCAAGGAATAACCTCATCATGCCCCGCTCGCGTTCCGCCCACATTACAACCTAACGAACAGCATTATTTAAGTAATAACTGCATAACTAGATAAAGGACATTAAACTAGTCTAAGTGAGTCTTACAAGAGGCCTACGGCTAGTAGTGGCCGTCTATCGAGTTGACGATGAAGATGAAGTTTAATTAACTAACACTTAAAATAGTTTTTGTTAACTTCTTAGTAATTAATTTTTAGGTTTCAGATTTGTAAGGAGGACAAATATCATGAACTCTCAACTGATTTGAAATCTACAGCAGTCCAAAGGTCTAAATGAAAACCATTTTTTAAGAACAGCGAAAGAAAAAAATTGTGGACAATGTAAACTGTATATAAGTTCAAACTATAGTATAGTATGTTAACTGTATCTATGCAAAAACTATACCTGATGCATATCCATGCCGCGTAGTTGTTGAAATGAAGAAAACAATTTTGGCAGCAATCGAAGAGATACTGCTACCGACCTGACAAATAAAATAATTATTAGTTGTTAAAGGCAAAATTACACAAGCAATTTTTTACAAATCGACATTTTATTTTAAAGAAATAAAAATGAAGTCAGTTAGACAACAAATTAAATTATTCAAAAAATATAACAAGTTACCTGTGATTTGCAAGATTGTCCAGACACCCCTCAATAAATTTTATCCTGATGAATTTATCTGTGCTAAAACATAGTAGAGCACAAAGTGCTTTTTCAGCTTCTAAGGCTAAACCTTCTCCTAGTTGCTCCTGTAATAAAGATGTCTATTATTTTATACACAAATACACTTAAAAAGAAACATTTGTATGAAAACTGAGTAAAATGTGACATTAATTCAAAAGTAGTGTCCAAAATGAATAGTCATGTTGATGAAAGCACTAGAATGTACAAAAAAGCTGAAGATCCATTGTGGTAGTACTCATTAGGAAATGCTTATGTCCAACATTGGACGTTCATAGACAGACACATTCTGATAAGCATTGCTAAAACATCCTTAATCACGCTAAAACGCTAAAAAACAACCCTATTAGCGCGATTGAGCGTCGCATCGCGACATCTAGTTTGTTTTTTGTTAAGTTGCTTTGTCACAGTTGGACACACACCTCTAACTTTCCGTAGTTATGTGCGTTTTAAGCAATTAAATATCATTTACTTCAGCGGTGAAGGATAACATAGTGAGGAAACTTGAATACTTGAGTACTCCATAATATTATCAAGTTTCCACGGGTTTGCCGAGCTCAGAAGTGGACCGCGATTATAAATGCGAAAGTGGGTTTGTTTGTTGGTTGGTGTCCTTCAATCACGTTGCAACGGTGCAAAGGATTGACGTGATTTTTTGCATGGGTATAGATAAAGTGCTGGAGAGTGACACAGGCTACTTTTTATCCCGGAAAATCAAAGAGTTCCCACGGGATTTTTGAAAATCTATTTCCACGCGGACGAAGTCACGGACATCAGCTAGTGGTGAATAAAGAGACGGTCATACGACTCACAATGGCGCCGTCCTGCAACAGGTCCCAGAGCAGCGTGTTGCCGGGCCGACACACGTCGTCCACGTTGAAGGGCAGCGGCGCGGGCGCGGGCGATGGCGGTCGCGCCTCCAGCCCCGCGCCCACGCCCACCCCGCCGTACTCCGTATGGCACTGCCCCTGGACCGAACGAAACGTCATAAAAAACGTCATCACCAGACAGAACCCTGATTTTTCATAATACAAAGCTTCTTAAAGTAGTCTCTCAATATACACGGTGTAATTGAAACGCTAGCAAAAACTTTTAATAAAGCGCTATTGTAATACTACCCAAACACAACCCAATACTAATAACCATTTGCCTTATACTTGTAATTTTAGTGATTTAGTATTTTAAAACCCCGCAAAACTCGGGTTGATGCCCCGCCTACGATGCGGCATTGAACCCGCGGCACATATCCACGCAACGTTTGTTGCGTCCTCTAGCGTCATCGTCAGTCAGATGTTTTTGCGAACTTTTAAATATACAGGTTTTTTTTGTTTTTTTTTTTTGTGGTATCTTATCATTAATCATCAGTAGACCCTGTATAATATAATAATGCTTCGTTTCGAGTAGAAGACCATTGCCTTCAGTACTTAATATACAGAGCAAAAAAAAAATTTGGACAGATAATTTCTACAAATCAACTGGAGCAGACCAAGTAAAAAAGTTTAATGGTAAGTTAATGATATTAAACTTAATATTTTAATGTAGATAACGGGTACATACGGGTCGCAGCACGGTAGTCCCGTCGTGACCACGACCCGTGCAATTGGGTCAAAATATCGACAAAATATCAAATTAATCGTGGTATGTACCCGTTATCTACATTAAAATACACCAATTTTACATAAAGAAATAAATGTATAACAAAGATGTTTGTACAATAGGCGACCTAATCGCTAAAATAGCGATCTCTTCCCAGCAACCTTAGGGTAGATGATATAAGGCTCAAAGCTCACGGCTCACAAAGACCTCAGGGGTTATTGACACTAACCACAGCGAGTCGAGCCAGTTCCTCCTCACAGGCAGAGTCATCCTCGTCTAAGTCGGGCAAAAGTCTGTTCGAGTGAGCGGAAAGTGCAGAAGATGCGCTGCCTTCCTCTTCCTCGCGTCGTTTGTAGTTTTCCATTAGCCGAAGCTCCATTAATCTTCTATGGACAAAGGACATTGTTTGAAGTTCAAGCTGTTTAACAGCAAATCATACCCATTTGTTTGTTTGTAACTTTGTGCTTTAATCACGCCTCAACGGAGCAACGGATTGACCTGATTTTTTAATGTATATAGTTGAAGATCTGGAGAGTGACATTGGCTACCTTTCATACCGGAAAATCAAAGAGTCCCCACGGGATTGTCAAAAATCTAAATCCGAGCGGACAAAGTCGCGAGCGTGAGCTAGTAATCAGTAAATTTAATTCGATTTGAAGTTCAAGAAGCTTCGGCTTCGTAGAGCGTCTTCTCTGTCACTCATACCTGTATGACGTTTTGTCGTTAACTTGTCTTAGATATAACTTATCCTAGATTTGAAAATCTAAATCCACGGATCGCTGCCATCAGCTAATACAAGTCCCGAACCATGTCTCATTAACATCGAAATGACGTCATTTTGACGTCAGCCGAAATAAAAATATACCTTCAGCTCGAAACTTCAGTCTAGTGCTGACGTCACTAAAATGGCGGCTACGCGCATTGGTAATTTACGGGACTTATAACTCACTAGCTGATGCCCGCGACTTCGTACGCGTGGATTTAGGTTTTTTAAAATCCCGTGGGAACTCATCAATTTTCCGGGATGAAAAGTACCCTATGTCCTTTCCCGGTATATAAGGTATCTCTGTACCAAATTTCATCAAAATCGGTCAAACGGTTGGGCCGTGAAAAGCTAGCAGACAGACAGACACACTTTCGCATTTATAATATTAGTATGAATAAGTCATATTATTTTACCTGGCATCTACATTTTCACATAGAAGTTGACAGTGCGCGGTGTCACTGCCGGACGATTCCTCCTCCACCTCCGATACTGACTCCGCCAACTCTGCAGTCTTGAGCTGCGCCGCTATTGGTTATACAACATTGTCATTATTATGATATACAGAGTGCTTTTTTTCACTGGGACAGTATGGGGAAATTCAAAACTATTACTATTAGAAATTTCATTGATTTTTATGGACAACTCACGCTTGAACAAAAAATTAACTAAGTATGCCAAAATTGTTTTCACAAAAAAAGACTTAAAGTTTCCTAAGACAGTTTCCCGTTATCTTCTATGACTTTGGATTTCCCCATACCGACCCAGTTAAAAAACACACTGTATAGTACGCTACAGGTCGAAATGGCATTCGGGGAAGGAAGGAAGGTTACCGTCAAGTGTCCCCTGTGTTCTTGTTTGAATATTCGAAGCCTTTGTCAATGTCATTCAAGTGCCAAGAGAGCCGTGCCGGACTGTAGGTAGCATCTACTCACGGAAGTGGCGGGGCTTGCGCGGCTTGCGCACGGTGCGCTTCTTGTAGAGCTTCTTGCGCGGCCGCAGCACCTCCTCTGCGCCGCTGCTGGCGCTGCCGCTGCTGCCCGCGCGCTTGTTGCGTCTGATACACAAACACGACTCATCAAAGTTGACATCTACACTAATATTATAAAGAGGAAAACTTTGTTTGTTTGTTTGTTTGTTTGTTTGTTTGTTTGTTTGTTTGTTTGTTTGTTTGTACTGAATAGGCTCAAAAACTACTGGACCGATTTTAAAAATTCTTTCACCATTCGAAAGCTACATTATCCACGAGTAACATAGGCTATATTTTATTTTGGAAAAAAATAGGGTTCCGTAAGATATTTGGGTTTTTCGGACACAAGGTGTAAAAAATCAACCAGAAAAGTTACTTATTTTGCGTACGCTGCCTAAACTATAAAAGATAGAACCATAAAATGTTCTAATTAATTGTAGATCTTATAAATATCTACAAAAAAGTCCGCGACACACTATACCCATCTATGTCGAGTGAGGCACAGCAACCATTTTTTTATTTAAAAATCTTGAATTTTTTTTGGACTACATTTAAACGCGTTTATTTTACTCATGCTATTAATCCTTATCAAAATAAATGATTTCATCACTAAGAACAGTTTATGGAGATAATATTTGGTCTTTGAATGATTAAAATTGGACGTTTGGTTTTGAAGTTATGGCGAAATTAAAATATTACGATTTCTGCTGCACGGCCCGATGTCGTTAAGTTTGTTTGTAGGGGGTAATCTTTAGAACTACTGAACCGATTTTAAAAATTCTTTCACCAGTAGAAAGCTACATTATTCCTGAGTGACATAGGCTATACGGGATCTTTAAAAAACCTAAATCTACGCGGGCGAAGCCGCGGGGATCAGCTAGTCTACACTAATATTATAAAGAGGAAAACTTTGTTTGTTTGTTTGTTTGTTTGTTTGTTTGTTTGTTTGTTTGTTTGTTTGTTTGTTTGTTTGTTTGTTTGTTTGTACTGAATAGGCTCAAAAACTACTGGACCGATTTTAAAAATTCTTTCACCATTCGAAAGCTACATTATCCACGAGTAACATAGGCTATATTTTATTTTGGAAAAAAATAGGGTTCCGTAAGATATTTGGGTTTTTCGGACACAAGGTGTAAAAAATCAACCAGAAAAGTTACTTATTTTGCGTACGCTGCCTAAACTATAAAAGATAGAACCATAAAATGTTCTAATTAATTGTAGATCTTATAAATATCTACAAAAAAGTCCGCGACACACTATACCCATCTATGTCGAGTGAGGCACAGCAACCATTTTTTTTATTTAAAAATCTTGAATTTTTTTTGGACTACATTTAAACGCGTTTATTTTACTCATGCTATTAATCCTTATCAAAATAAATGATTTCATCACTAAGAACAGTTTATGGAGATAATATTTGGTCTTTGAATGATTAAAATTGGACGTTTGGTTTTGAAGTTATGGCGAAATTAAAATATTACGATTTCTGCTGCACGGCCCGATGTCGTTAAGTTTGTTTGTAGGGGGTAATCTTTAGAACTACTGAACCGATTTTAAAAATTCTTTCACCAGTAGAAAGCTACATTATTCCTGAGTGACATAGGCTATACGGGATCTTTAAAAACCTAAATCTACGCGGGCGAAGCCGCGGGGATCAGCTAGTAAGTAATAAAGAGAGTCAGCGCGTGCCAGACGTTCGTTATTTTATAAAAGGGTATAAGGGTTCCGTTTTTCCTTTGAGGTACGGAACCCTAAAATGTTAGACTTTATTCTTAGATATAAGATTTTTACACCTTTATTACCGGTTATCTCCTAAAGCCATACCATGATCCAAACTTCATAGTCGCTGATCGTTCCCTGTGTTGGGGACAATAAGCAGAGAAATTATCAGTTTTTATAAAATAACGAAGGTCTGGCTTGCGCTGGCTCTTAGTCCATAGACCATAACAAAAAGCCGACTTAAACTCGTTACACATTTTCAGTACATTGCCAGTTAAACAATTTTTAAGGTTCCGTACCCAAAGGGTAAAAACGGAGCCACTAGCACGTAGACGAAATGACTAAATTTGTCTCTCGTGCCCGAGCATGTTAGTGTAACGAGAAAACAGTCGACATCGACAATATGTCTCCCGTCGCGAGATATCACGTGCGGCACATTTTAGCTCTACTGATATTTTGATATTTGGAGTAGAACGCTGAACCAGAACCGAAGGTTGAATTAGAAATTCAATTAAATTATTCTTCAGGGCGTTCCCATACATGAAAAAGAAACCGAAAAAGTATTTTTTTCTCACCCTAGCATGTGGGGTATCATTATCTAGAGCTCATTAAGTAGCGAACAAATATATGTTTCATTTATTTTTATCTTAAAAAAATAAAGAAACGGGAGGCCGTCAAAGTTGTCAGTTTATCTCAAAAACTAAACTAGTTAGGATTATGAAATTTCGGTATATTGCGAACCATAGGTATATTGCATTTAACAACAAATAGTGAAAACAACAATTCATAAGGTAATTCGTAACATGTGACCAAAACAAATGAACATGTTTTGGGTTTTTTTTTCACGGTTTGCTGCGATGGCTCGGGAATGAAATATTTTATACACCCAAAATAATTATTAATTATGTTTTATTTTTATTTTTTTATTCATTATATTTTATTTATTTTTATTATAGGTATACGCTTGACCACAATCACACCTGATGGAAAGTGATGATGTGGCCTAAGATGGGACGCGTTTACCTATAAGATGCCTATTCACTCTTGTTTTAAAGATACCCGGGTTGTAATTGGTAGGAAACACATATAGCGGAAGAGTATTCCAAACCTTAGCCACACGTATGAGGAATGATGACGCAAAACGTTTCGTACGTGTAGATGGAATGTCGACGACATAAGGATGGAAACTCGCCCGACGTCTTGCGGTTCGGTGGTAAAATGGTGAAGGGGGGACAAGATCGAAAGTTCTTGAGCACACTCTCCGAAATATATCCTATAAAACATTGATAAGCCGGCGACCTTGCGGCGGTGATCGAGTTGTTCATAATTATATATACGGAACCCTAAATAAGCGAGGCCGGACTGGCTCTTGACCAGTTTTTATGTAATGAGTAATGACTAATGAGTAGAATGACGATGTAGAATAAAAAATTGCATCACTTTTTGTAGCATCACACTTTTACAATATGCATGTGTATTACGATTAGTATGTTCATACGATACAAATCATGTCTTTGATTGGCTTCCAATGATAATTTAGTTATTTACTGACGGGTTTTGATGACTGGACTGGAATTATTGAAGTTTGTTTGTGGTCAATATACCCGGAAAACGCCAAATCTTTACTTTTTAATAAATAAAATTGAAGTGTCTGTCTGTAATTTCGAAATAACTAACTCATATTAAGCTCATAATTATGGTTATTTGAACTGACAAACACGTTTTTTAAAATTTTTGTCTGTCTGTCTGTTTGAATGAGCTAATCTTTTTATTTTGTTTTGTTTTTATTTTGTTTATTTGAAAGTAATCAACAGCGTAAATACATAATTATTATTTAAATTTAAATCTAGGTATAACAGAAGGCCAAAAGAGATTACTTAAAATTATAATTAAACTATTTTAACAGAATAAATGTAGGTATATACAATAATAAAATAAAATTACAACAGTGTGTGTATGATTGTATGTGTGTGTGTATGCGTGTGTGAGTGTGTGCTTATGAGTATGTGTGAGCGTGTGTGCATGTGTGTGTGTGTGTAAATGGGAGTGTATAATTGCATGCATATTTAGATGTTAGCTACTTTTTTTTTGTTTTACGATGATAGTTTCTTAATTCCTTTTTAAATTTATTGTTTGATAGGTAAAATAAGTCAAACTCAGCGAACTGATTGTTATAAGTACGTACCAAGCGTGGAATTATAGAATTATAGAATTATAGAATTCTTAGGAACGACTGAATCAATTTTGACGGGCCTTTCACAGACGAGTAAAGGAGTAACATAGGTTATTTTTTAACCGACTTTTAAAAAAGGAGGAGTTATGTTTTTCTACCTATTTACACCGAAATCTCCGAGATTTCTGAACCGATTTGCGTATTAGAAACTGCGATATTGTCCCAAAAAGTTTGGTTCCCATTCCTCAATCCTGATGCTGCAGGGGACCCCAAACTGATTTGATTTAGAAACTGTCGGTTATAAATTGATATATATATTTTTTTTTTATGTATGTTTCGCTGGCAATCCTCCGACATGGTTATCGGAGACTTTGTATAGCTTAACACGGCATTTTTTTTTACCTTTTTCTTTTTAGATTGTCATGAAACAGGTTTTTTTTTTTAATATAATAAATTGATATTGGAGGTGGTACCTACCAAGTAAAGACTATCGTTGAGCTCGAGGACACAACTCCTCAAACCTGATGCTGTAAGGAATTTCATTCCTAAATCGTGGTGATCTCCCGGGATTTTTAAAGAATCGTCCGTTTAAATGTTGTTTCAAAACATAGTACAGAGGTACCTTGCATCCCGGGGCGGGCTACTAGGGATAGGCTACTTTTTGTCCTGGAAAATCAAAAGTTTCCACAGTGTTTTATAAAAACCTTTATCCACGCGGGCGAAACCGCGGGCATCATCTAATCAATAATCTAATCTTAAATATATAAAAGGAAAAGTGACTGACTGACTGATCTATCAACGCACAGCTCAAACTACTGAACGGATCGCGCAAAAATTTGACATGCAGATAGCTGTTATGACGAAAACATCCGCTAAGAAAGGATTTTTGAAAATTCAACCTCTAAGGTGGTGAAATAGGGATTTGAAATTTGTGTAGTACACGCGGACGAAGTCGCATGCATAAGCTAGTCTAAATATAAAAGAAAAAGCTGACTGACTGACTGATCTATCAACGCACAGTTCAAATTACTGGATGTAGACATCCGCTAAGAAAGGATTTTTGAAAATTTAACCCCTAATTAAGGGGTAAATTATTGTTTTGAATTTCGTATAGTCCACGCGGACGAAGTCGCGGAAACAAGCTAGTTAATAATATAATAACAATATTATTCAAAACAAAACTAAAATTCTTATTAGTCTTATCCTTAATTGGGTGTAACGATGATTGGTATTCAACTTTGGCCCAGTTATCACTCAATAACATTCAATGTATAACGGGTAATTCTGTTGCGATGTTCTCAGAATACTTCGTTGACGTCATACGTTGAATCTGTTTACTCTCAACCTTGTGAAATTCGATTCAATAAAACTCGGACCGGTTCGAGAGCGGACGTGTCTCGAAACCGCATCATTATGGCCGGCAGGTTTCTGTTGTGCCTCGTGTTGCTGTGCGTTGTATCAAACTATTCCGAATGTAAAAGATACGGTTCTTCTTCTTCGGGACGGTCGTCTGGGTCCAGCTGGGGCCGAAGTTGGGGATCGAGTTCAGCAAGTAAACCGTCCTCTAGTTGGTCAAGTTTCGGGAGTAGCAAGCCTTCTTCAAGTTGGTCGAGTTCCGGGAGTAGCAAGCCTTCTTCTAGTTGGTCGAGTTTCGGAAGTAGTGTACCTTCTTACAGTTGGTCTGGAAGCAGTGCACCTAAGTACCCTTCATCTTCTTCTGGCTTATCTGGATTCGGTAGTAGTGCTCCAAAATACCCATCGTCATCGTCTGGACTATCTGGTTTTGGTTTTGGAAGTAGTGCTCCAAAGTACCCTTCCTCATCATCTGGACTATCTGGATTTGGAAGCAGTGCACCTAAATACCCATCATCGTCATCTGGACTATCTGGATTTGGAAGCAGTGCACCTAAATACCCATCGTCATCATCTGGACTATCTGGATTTGGAAGCAGTGCACCCAAATACCCATCGTCATCATCCGGACTATCTGGATTTGGAAGCAGTGCACCTAAATACCCATCGTCTACTGGTCTTTCTGGATTCGGAAGCGGAGCTCCAAAGTACCCATCATCATCCACTGGATTATCGGGAGGAGGATCAAACTTTGGATCAGGATCCGGCAGCAGATATCCATCAACGAGCTGGTCTGGATCAGGATCAGGAAGTAAATACCCACCTTCAACTGGCTTGTCAGGTTCCGAAATTCAAAAACACAATACTCATCATTCAAGCAATTCGTACAATACAAACACTGGATATGGCTCAGGACACAATAACTACGGTACCCATAACTATGGATCACATGGACAACCCCATAGTTATTTTAATACGCCAACATACTATACGGCACCTCAGCATGTTTATATTACCGAATACCGTAATTCAGGCAGCCGATACGGAGACCTTTTAACGGGTTTGGCATTGTATAATATGGGCCGTTCGCATAGCTACCACAATAATTATTACTACAACGATGATTATTATAGAAGGAGATATCATACTTCTGGATCCTCTTCTTATGACACGCCGAGAGACGAGGCTACGTGTACTTTAAGGATTAAGGAGAATAATAAGGTTGAAGTACTCAAAATACCTTGCGAAATAGTATCGACTTTCACTGAAGGGAGCAAAAAAGTCGCAACAGATTCCGTTACTCAAACAGTGTGCGTATCAAATTATACAGTGATAAATAATACGCTCCCCGCTACCACATCCGTACCAGCTGTAAATGTAACTATGTTGAGTAATGGTACAATTGTTAACACTGAAAACTCACCTATTTTAGCAGCGAATGGGACACTTTTGAATAGTACAATGCCAGCAACAGCTTCTCCTGCCAATATAAGTGTATCGACATTGTTGAATAACGCAACTTCGTTGAACACCACAGTTTCATCCGCAGAAAGTAATTCAACAGCAATCAATTCTACATTGTCGAGCGTTAACGTTACTAATATTAATTCTACTGCTAAGCCTATGTATGTGTCAACCAATTCGACGCCGTACACAATTTCGACGTCGAATGTAACGGTAATGAACGCTACAAAATGTACTGTAACCACTGACCCCTTGGCAGTTAAAGGACCGCCTGTGAACCCATCGAATATGGAATGTGAAGTGGATATTGCCACCAAAGATTCGCATATTTTGAGAAGTAAAGTCGACTGCAGCACCTTGTTAAATTACGCAAAAATGCCGGAACCTAAGAAAGAGCAAAGCGCTGTTTTACCCTCAAGAAGTACATTGAAATCTTGGCTTTCCAACCCACCTTGGTGGCTTTCTTTGTTCATAGCGGTATAATTAATAAACTTTAGTTTTAAGAATAAAAATAACTAGTAGGTATGAAAAACTTAGTTATTATTATGACATCGAAAAGTTCGTCGGCATACCTATCCTGTCGCCTCTAGACGGCCCGGGATGCATTTATTTTTTGCTCTAAAAAGTTATAGGTATACTATATAGTTATACCTACCCAGTGTTATGTTTGATTGTATGATTCTGATTAGTGTTAAGTTTACCGAATAAGTTTGTAATTTTTTGGTATAATATTACATAACTAAAGCCACTTATTGTAAGTTACAAGTGTAACCCTAAATCTTAGGTCATTATTCGTTGCCTACCTCATTTTTCATTAGATAAGTACAGCTACTTAAGAAAGTAAAGTGGCAATGGAACTTATTGGAAGTTATTTACAAAAGGGGCTAAGGAATTAATCGTTGTACTGTATTAAGTCCTAATTTTGCTGGCTTTTTACTTTAAATAAGTACCTACTTAATTTGTAAAAAAAAAACTTAAAATCAATTGCTCAAATAAGTATTTTTTCTTCAGAGTAAGGCCGCACACGAAGGGTTCCGTAAAATCGAACAAAAAAAACTTTTTACTATAATTTTTATGGCGGCGAGTATAATGCAAAAAAATGACTTCTCACGCGTCATTTTATCTGTCAAATTTCATGTCAAAAGTACTATTTTAGTCCTTATTTTAAAGGTGAACCGTACTTTTGACATGCCAGTTGACCCATGGAGTTAAAATGGCACGTGAGAAGTCATTTTGTACAGACTATAACGTCATTTTGTGTATTTTTACGGCCTGAACTTAATATTTAGGTGCATCTGTTTAACGCATGCCTTAGAATGTATTCTATCAAAAAAAAAATACAACTTGAATGGTTTTTCGTGTTAAATATTCTTCTAATTTTAAATTGATTTCCAAGCAGTACCATTTTTGTAACGTCTGTTTCGTAACGTTACAATAAGCCGGACAAAACGTTACAAAGGGGACATGTAAAGGTTAGACCATTAGGCAATGTAACACCTAATAATAAGTTTTCTAATCAATAATTGTTCCTAATAGTAACTAATAAATGAAAGTTAAGTAAGGTAAAATATCTAAAACTTATTAGTTATTGATTGATTGAACATTAATAAAATGTAATGTTTTAAAACAAGAAAGTGTGTTTAGTTGTCGCTTTTTATATTTTTTGGTATATTAAAGACTATTCCTTACAATTTGTTTTGTAACGCCTTATGTCCATTTGTAACTTTATCTAATGGGTAATAACGGAGCCCTATTAATGTCACTCTGCTGTTTGTCTGTCTATCTATCTGTCGGCGTGTCACAGGTATCTAGCTCGTAGACTAAATGAGTTACAAACCTGAAATTTGGTATTTAGTGTAAAACGTTGACCCAAAACCAAATATTAGATTAGGAATACAATTAAGTTTATTTTTATAGCTCTCATTTGTGAAAAAGGAGCCAGTTTTTTCTTACCCTAGTAGTTTTTAAGTAATTAAATATCAGTTACTTTAACGGTGAAGGAAAGCATCGTGAGGAAACCTGCATACCTGAGAGTTCTCCATAATGTTCTCAAATGCCATGGCAAAAACCCTTGTTACTCTGAGAGATGAGTGAGCCGTTCGATGGGTTGATCATGATGATGATGATGATGACTCCTATTAAACACTTTCTGGTATGAAAGATAAATCTGGTGGAACACCGAGTAAATAGTGTGGATTAAGTGCAAAAAAGTTTTGTGAGATGACAAAAATTGATTTTGCGCCTAGACATTGAGCGTTAACCTTTGAGTGAAACTTAATAGAATAGAATAGAATAATGTTTATTCGAGGTATATAGGTGGTACATGGTGTAGGCAATATCGTCCTGTACAGCAGTGCAACACCTCGAATAGGTAGGCCACTCAGCTTGTTTTTTTCAATCATTTTTTTTTCATTCAGTTTGTTTCAATCATGTTACACTAGGGTAACTTGCTCCAGTTTGGTTTGCCCCAGAAAATGTATGCTGACGCCATTGAGTCCGTAAAAAGACGTTGTTCTCAAAGACTTCTATTTAAATTCAACAGAGAGCGTGTCCATTCCTCTTATGAAGACCAATTAAAATATTTTAAACTCGATTCTCTATGCATGAGTCGTATGCAATGCTACTGCATAAAATTCAAACTTTTATCAGAAATTAGCTGCTCTGGCGAACTTCGTTCCGCCTAGCAGTCAATTCAAATTTTTTAAAAATTTCTCTCCGTTAGAACCTCATCCTCGGATGGTATATATATCCATATCCATCATTTGACCTTAGTTTACTATCTTTTAAACTTTTATAACATCATTGTACGTACCTAAATCTTCTGTACTAGCCAGTTGTTAACATTTATGCTGTGTATTTTTAGGGGTCCGTGCCTCAAAAGGAAAAACGGAATCCTTATAGGATAACTTTGTTGTCAGTCTGTCTGTCTGTCCGTCTGTCTGTCAAGAAACCTACAGGGTACTTCCCGTTGACCTAGAATCATGAAATTTGGCAGGTAGGTACATCTTATAGCTGACATTTGGGGAAAAATCTGAAAACCGTGAATTTAGGGTTAGATCACACAAAAAAAATTAAATTGTAGTCATGAAATAATAATTAGTATTTTCAATTTTCTAAGTAAGATAACTATGTCAAGTGGGGTATCATATGAAAGGTCTTCACCTGTGCATTCCAAAACAGATTTTTATTTATTTTTATGTATCATAGTTTTTGAATTATCCTGCAAAATGTCGAAAAAATACGACTGTAGTACGGAACCCTCATTGCGCGAGCCTGACTCGCACTTGGCCGGTTTTTTTAGTTATAAATCTCTTTTTAATGTACTTAAATATTTCTTTATGTATGAATGTTGTTGGTTAGTCAAATAAAATAAAATAAAATAATTCAAATAACTATAATTTTCCACTGGTCTGACGGCTCCGTGAGTTAGTCCTTCCGTGCACTCTACTGTCATCGGACTGGTTCCCGGGAGCTCATGGGCCCTGAAGCCAGTTCCAGGGCTAGATGGTGACGCAGGAGGCTTATAATTGTTAGGGTTCCGTACCACAAAAAGAAAAAAGGAACCCTTATAGGATCACTTCATTGTCTGTCTGTCGTGTCTGTCAAGAAACCTAAGGGTACTTCCCATTGACCTAGAATCATGAAATTTGACAGGTAGGTAGGTCTTATAGTAGGTAGGCCTTAGATATAGGCTTTAGATATAACGGAAAAAATCTGAAAACCGTGAATTTGAGGTTATATCACAAAAAAAATTAAAATGTGTTCATGAAAAAAATATAATTAATGTTTTCAACTTTTAAAGTAAGACTACTACACCAAGTGGGGTATCATATGAAAGGGATTTACTTGTACATTCTAAAATAGATTTTTACTTATTTTTATGCATAAAAGTTTTTAATTTATCGTGCAAAATGTCGAAAAAGTATGACTGTAGTACAGAACCTTTAGTGCGCGAGTCTGACTCGTACTTGGCCAGTTTTTTATTCAGATACAAGTTAGCCCTTGACTGCAATCTCACCTGGTGGTAAGTGATATAAGTTGGAAGCGGACTAACCTGGAAGGGGTATGACAGTTTTGATTATACCCCTTTTGGTTTTTACACGGCATCGTACCGGAACGCTAATCGCAAGGCGGTACGGCTTTGCCAGTAGGATGGTAACTAGCTAATGGCAATTTTTATTAAGGCCGAAACATTTCTGGTTGCACCATACAAAACATACTTACTTCTGACAAGATTTGAGGGTAGGACATTCTTTTTTCGTAAGCTCCTCCCCTTCGCGAAGCCACTCTTGCTCAGCTGAAATATAACCATTTCGTTTTAACATCTGTAAATTTGACATAAAATATATAATATACCCATACTAGAATTAATGCGAATGTGTGTTTATTTATTGGTTTGTCCTTTGTCGCAACAGAGCAACAGATTGATGTGCTTTTTTGCATGGCTATATAGTGAAAGACCTGGAGAGTGACAAAAACATATTTTATCCCGGAAAATCAAAGAGTTCCCACATGATTTTTAAGAACCTAAATCCCCACGGACGACGTCGCGGGCATAAGCTAGTTACGTGAAAAATTACCAGTAAGCTCTCTTTGATGTTTACTCTGTTTACGCGGCGTAGGCCCCGCTTCTTCGCCTGATGTACTTAGCTCTTCACACTAAAACAAAAATAAAAACAAATTTGAGAACAATTATTTGTTTTATCATGGTGGAGTGGAATGTCTCAAAACTCTCATAGCTTAATAACAACATTTTAAATAATGCCGAAGCTGTGATAGCCTAGTGGTTAGGACGTCCGCCTTCTAATCAGAGGTCGGGGGTTCGATAATAATAAAATAAGTGGTGTGTGAAGTCTACCAATCCGCACATGGCCAGTGTGGTAGACTATGGCCAAAACCCTTCTCAGTCTGAGAGGAGACCCGAGCTCTGTAGTGAGCCAGCGATAGGTTGATCATGATGATGATAATGAAATAATACCGTTCTTATCTAGTGTTAATGAACTCCGTAAGTCGCCAGCAATGGTTGTTGAAGATACCGTGATGCTGATGCATGCTGATGCTGCAGATGCTGTGTCGTTATAGGTGTCATAGTTGCTCCTAAGAGACCTCCTCGTCGATAGTCGCTATAGGAGGCGGTAGGGCACTAATGTCCTCCCAACCGAAATTCGCCCACCATGCCAACTGCGCCGGAGATATAGTGCACAAGTCTGTACGCAAACACAAGTTCTACTCCCTATTCCCTCACTCTCATAGCCCGATGGGACGGGAAACCGACACAACCGGAGAGAGACCAGCCACAGGATCGACGACGGCCATAATATGTACTCTCCGAGGCACGAGGGTCAAACACCGGCAAATAACTAAGCTAACTCCAGGCTGAGTTTTTTTTTAACTTTTTTACTGGCCCGACCTGGGAATTGAACCCAGGACTTCATCATCAGCAATCGATCTTGCTAACCACTAGACAAACGAGGACACTAACAACTTACCGGATCATCATCAGAGTTGGTCTGGTCCATGCTAACACTGGCTTCGGAGGAGCTGCGGTGGTGCGGCTTGCAGGCGGGCGGCGCGAGGCGGGGGGGCTCGGGCGCGGGCGACGCAGCCCCGGCGCCGCATCCCCCTCGGGCCCACATCGCGCGCATTAGCGCTGATGCAAGGTAGAGACTCTACCGAGAAAAAAAAAAAGTAACATACAGGATCTCGCGAAATAACGTTGATTTAGCTTCTGTAAAAAGTCAAAAGTCAAATAATTTATTTGACTTGCGTGTAAACGACGTTGCGTGCTTAATGTATCGAAATATTTTAAAATTTGATTCCAACCCTAACGCAGTGGGTGTACGGGGAGATACGAATTCCCCTTCCACCCACTGGTGGGAGAAGCCGGTGGGCACGGGTAGCTCCTCCCGTTTTATACAATACAATATGTCGTTAAACCACGAAATAAGCTTAAAATAATTATTTTCGTACCTGTTCCGTATGTTCCTTAGGCGGCAACGCACATAGAAGACTATACAAATGCGTACAGGGCTTGGGTGCTAACGCTCTGATGAACCCTGGCAACAAGTCGTACACTTGACGCCCGCAGTGCTTCAACTGTGCGGCCGCCCACACCAGCTCTACATGCTCTGGAGTCACTCGGCCCTCCACTGCGAGGAACTTTAGTATCATGTGCGATTGCTTGATAACCTGCAAACAACAATGTGCTGGTTGTAAAAAACTGGCCAAGTGCGAGTCAGGCTCGCGCAATGAGGGTTCCGTACTACAGTCGTATTTTTTCGACATTTTGTAAGATAATTCAAAAACTATGATGCATAAAAATAAATAAAAATCTGTTTTAGAATGCAAAGGTGAAGACCTTTCATATGATACCCCACGTGATATAGTAATACTACTTCGAAAATCGAAAATACTAATTATTATTTCATGACCACAATTTAATTTTATTTTGTGTGACATAACCACAAATTTACGGTTTTCAAATTTTTCCCGAATGTCTGCTATAAGACCTACCTACCTGCCAAATTTCATGATTCCAGGTCAACGGGAAGTACCCTGTAGGTTTCTTGACAGACAGACAGACAAACAGACAGACAACAAAGTGATCCTATAAGGGTTCTGTTTTTTCTTCACAGGCACAGAACCCTAAAAAGTAAGATTAATAAAAAAAGTTATTAAAGTCGACCAAGTGCGAGTTAGACTCACACACGTAAGGTAAGGTCCCGTACCATCGTAAAAGAAATGACACTTTTTTTTTTTTTTAAATGGCCATGACTATTCTATGAAAATAGAATAGTCATGGCCATTTTTTAAATTTTATTATTTGTTATTATAACAGCAATAGAAATAAATGTTATTATAACAGCAATAGAAATACATATTCTGTGAATATTTCAACTCTCTACCTATTATGGTTCACAAGATATAGCCCAATGACAGACAGCAGAGGCTTAGTAATACACTGTCACCCGTTGGCACCTTTCTACCTTTCACCTTTTTACTCTGAAGGCACAAATCTATTGACAATAAATTACACAACAGGCAATCAGTAGTTTGTTGGTTTGTCCTTCAATAACGTCGCAACAGAGCAACGGATCGACGTGATTTTCTGCATGGATATATTTAAAGACCTGGAGAATGACATAGGCTATATGTTATCCCAGAAAATCAAAGAGTTGAACACGTGAATGAAGTCGCGGGCATCAGCTAGTATGGAACAACTTTATTAAAACTGTAAAACACAACAAAATTTACCTCAACATGCAAATTAGGTCCAAACAGGTGTTCAATGATATTATTGAACGTCAACCAAGCAGCCAACTGCTGCCCCGCAATCTCCACATCCGCAGCTGTCTCCCCCGCACACAGCTCATTGTGGGCAGCTATATGAGCATTGATCTGAGCCACACCAGCTAGACGCATGGTTAGAGTGCTACTGTTGAAGTACTTGAATGCTAGAGCGAGGCCATCTTCGTCGAAGGATAGGGGTGCATCCAGTGGCTCTTTGGCAGCACCCCACATGAAATCTGCAATATTCATACTAATATTATAAATGCGAAAGTGTGTCTGTCTGTCTGTCTGCTAGCCTTTCGCGGCCCATCCGTTCAACCGATTTTGACGAAATTTGGTACAGAGATAGCTTGGAACCCGGGGTAGACATAGGCTACTTTCATCCCGGAAAATTAAAGAGTTCCCATGGCATTATTAAAAACCTAAATTCACGCGGACGAAGTCGCGGGCATCAGCTAGTTACCAAATAAAAAAAACTAAGTAAAATAGTGTTTTTGTTTTATGGGCAATGAACACAATGAACATCTGAATATATAAAATGAAAAGCTGGCTGACTGACTGACTGACCGATCTATCAACACACAGCTCAAACTACTGGACGAATCGGGCTGAAATTTGGCATGCAGATACCTATTATGACGTAAATATCCACTTAAGAAAGGAATTTTGAAAATTCAACCTCTAAAGTGGTAAGACAGGGATTTGAAATTTATGCAGTCCACGCGGACGAAGTCGCGGAAATAAGCTAGTAATAAATATAACTCAATTGCCATTCGGAACTTAAGCAACCCACATAGTTTTTTTAATCAAATATTATTAAGGGACTTTTATAGGCGACCTACATATATGCCATATTTACTAACTAAAACTATTATTAAGTAAGTAGGTACATCAAAATACTAAAATGTTCAAAGGGTTGCTAAAAATAGAGTTGAAAATACCAATATTCATAAAATTTAAAGTTAGTTCATAACATAGTTTTAAAGCAGCTGGCTATTTTAACTGTACTAAAGAAGTCTTCTTCCTGTAGTAAAGAAGAATTCCAATCACTACCCATATTATAAATGCGAAAGTGTGTTTGTTTGTTGGTTTGTCCTTCAATCACGTCGCAATGGATCGACGTGATTTTTTGCATGGGTATAGTTTAAGACCTGGAGAGTGATGTAGGCTGATAGCAGCTGAGTAGATGTACTTTTTATGCCGGAAAATCAAAGAGTTCCCACAGGATTTTTAAAAACCTAAATCCACGCATACAAATACACCAGCATCAGCTAGTTGGGTGTATAAATGGACAAAAGCCAACTTAAATTATCCCAGTCCTAGTTGCAAGTGAACCACCTTTTTATATTCTCCATGCCATATCTACAACAAGGTGCTTGATGGAAAAAGACAGATTTTAATTCCATTTATTAACTTTAGGTTAATCTTTGTGGAGAAGTGAATTAGCACCTTAGTCAAAGTAATCAGCAAAATATAATATTTCTCACCTGCCATAGATTTCACAGCCGGCACCCTCAAATCTTTATCCTCCAAACTGCACATGTACTTTAATATCTTACTTCTCAATGGCATAAAAAGTTGCGCCACCGCTCTAAAGTTCAACCATAGCTTCAGATTACCTACAGCTGCCACTATCGCATGAGCCATAGACAAAGGTAGAGTGGTTGGCGTCGCGGACTCAAACACCGACGTCATGGCACACACCCCTCCCAACTTACAAAACAAACTAACATTCTTTAATAAATATGCAGGTATTTCTGTATCATGCAGATCACAGTACGAACTTAGATTTGATATTTCCTGTGCTGACAAGTCATCTAGACGGCTCAGAGCTGTGTGCTTACAGGCTAGATATAAAGGAAAGTTTAGGAGGAATATTTTTGAGACTATATGCATTAGCTTTTCTTTCTGTTGCATCGACCATGACTCCGGGTTTGTGTTTGAAGTTGCCGGTTTGTCACTAGCTTCGTCTTCAACTTTATCAGTAACTTCCTCTGGTTTTGTACTCTCTGTTTCCGCACTATCTTCTTTCTTTTCACTCCTTTCTTCTTCATGCTTAGAAGTAGTTGCAACATCCTGCTTTTGTGTATCTTGATTTTCAGGTAATGGTTGTGTTTTAGCAGATGTTATTAAATCATCTTTAAGTTGTTTTAGCTGACATACTGACAAGCAGAGTATGCTCTGGACCACTAGATAGAACCTCTCAAAGTTTTTTGCATCTCTATAACAGCACATGCATTGCCTAAAATTGTATTAAATTGTTAGTTTCTATGATTGGGTAAAATACTGTTAAATATGAATAATAATAATGAAACTATTGGCGATAAGCGGAGTCAATTTTTCTACTTATATATCATATAAATATCTACTACATAAGTAAAGGGTGTGTATTACAGTATCAAATAATTGTTAATTTTTCTGAAAAGTTTTCTTGAGATTATACTTGCACTATGATTTATAGTAGTTAAACATAAAATATGTACCTTTGAGGCCAGGAAAGTATATAATTTAACACAGTTTCCAGCTCAGATTGGCTTATTGTGGGGTACTGAGATACATCGTCAGTTAGTCTCGTTTCACCTGCAACGTAAATTAAAACGACTGAAATACAATTCTGTTATAATTCGCATTGATACTGCATGTATGTAGACAGCGTTAGAGCTTCAAATAATACGTAAAAATAAATAGACCACAAAATTTCGAAACAATGTAACTTACAATTTAATAAAAGCTGTGAAAACTCCGGACAAACATCACACATTCTCAAAGTTTTTAGTTAATAAAAAGCGAAATATTGTTAAAATATTATCGCAACTGTTATTGTGGCTAAAATATTGATCATCATTGATATTTTCATATCAGAAAACGAACACTGCCTCGCAAATGTCACAGAAACGTTCCACCATTGTTGACGATGTTGTCAAAGCTGCGTTTTGTTACACTCAGGTTACGCGCTAAGTGATTCGGGTTTAAAAATATAAGGACATTAAAAAGGATTAAAAATTTAATTGTTAAAACATTTGATTTAAATTTATTTCGCGTAAAACCACATTACAGTAGGAAGTAGATCAAATTATTAAATGAAATTTATTCTGAAAAATTACACTTGAGCAAAAATTAAACGTACAAGGCTAGTGTTTGACGTTCAGAAACTAAACATCGCAAATCGCTTATAAAAATCCTCACGGTGCCGCTAGACATGCTGCAAGCATTGGCGAGATTGGCAAACATCACGTATAGTCCGTACAAAATGACTTTCACGCGCCATTTTAACGATGAGTCAACTGTCAAATCAAAATTACAGTAGTTTACCCATAGTTCACATTTAAAATAAGGGCTAAAATCGTACTTTTGGCATGAAATTTGACCCAAGAAGTAAAAATGGCGCGTGGAGAGTTAAATTTACGAGTTATAGTACTTTCTATACACCACAAACAAACCTATAAACACAGTATTTGGCTATGGTTTGGCTTATAGATCGACCGAAAAGATTCCAAATCAAATGAGTGAGCGCCACTTTCGTTCTTGTGGTAACACGGTACCGCAATATTGTTGAGTAGAGCCAGGCGTTACTTTGTGGAAATCCATGATATACAATGTACCAAAAACTTAATTTGCTATAATCCGCTGAAACCGATCAAATCTGTTGGTGCAAACTTTGCAGTTGTGGATTGTAAGGTCTCCATATCCTGAGGATGCTCCGGTGTCGGGGAGAAACGTGCGTCGAGTGTGTTTTGGGATTTGTGTGGTGCGTACCTATAGCTTGCTTGGTGGCTGGTTTTTCATGCATGTTTAGTAGTGGGAGTGCGGGTGGTGCGTTATCACTCGCATGCTACATGTTGTACCATACCACACAGATTTGATAGATTTCAGCGGATTATACCAAATTAAACTTTTGATGCATTGTATATTATCATAGATTTCCCCGAAGTAACGCCTGCTAACATGTACAGCACAAAAAAGATTTTGGCAGACGTTGAGAGTGCGATCTACTACTACTAGCTAACACCTTACGACGTGTTTCTCGAGCTTGTAGCTGGCATGCGAGTCTGCCGTCCTACTTCCCTTAAAGGGGGAAAAATCATACTATCTGTATGGAAAAATCAAACGCCATGCGATCTACGATATGCCTTGTACTGGCACGTGAGGTACTGGCAGTATCTCGATACACATGCGAGCAGCTCGTTTTTGCCAAGTAACTGGCATGCTTTCGTGCATGTAACAAGATGTGTATCACCGGCTTAATGCTACGGCTAGACCATAGTCATTTACTCTATTGTATTCTGTCAAAATCATCGCTGTGTCATTGTGTCAAATTACAAATTGACATGTTGCGACATAGATGATGTTTTCAAAAAACTTGACAGATACGGGAATAGATAATTTTTTATGCGATGGGTTAGGCTGATAATTTTATAGTTTTTCTAAATAAAAAGAAATGGTTCAGTTACTTTATATTATTGCCAGTTTGCATGTGCTACTGTGTCCATTTACAAAAGTCGAGGAAAGCTTCAATATCCAGGCTTCCCACGATATTTTATACCATCGGTTTAACCTATCAGAGGTATAAAAGATAATCTAATTTTGGATTCTTATGTTGCGCACTCGGGTTGTTAATATTCTATTTTTTTCCAGTACGATCATAATGAGTTCCCGGGTGTCGTGCCGCGCACTTTCATCGGACCGCTTGTGATTTCGGTACTGTCGGCACCTGTTGTCGGAGTGTTGCACTTGTGTGGTATAAATAAATTTTGGATGCAATATGTTGGTACGTATTTACTATTCTAATACGACTGCGAGTTGATTGATACAGACATAAATCCGTCTCTCTTTGTTTTATAAATAAACAAAACAGACATTAATTTTTTTTCGATGTCAGAATGTGTTCAAGTCGCGATTTCACGCAATGATATAGTCAATATAGTCTAAGATGAAAATATACGCACTTGGAAGGAAAAGTATTTCTATATCTGTATATCAACAATCTAAATTGTTCACTCCTTGATTGGATAGAGACGCATAGGAATTATATTGAAAACTGAAATGGCGTGTGCTTAAATTCCTTTGTACCAGCTGTTATTGGTACTGTGTCAAACATGACCTGCCCATTGCCATTACAGCTGCTTTATTAAACAATGTTAGTGATAAGTTTTCTTTGTCTAGATAACTATACTATAGATACTTGAAAGAGATGCAACATAATCTACCCACCCATTGTAATTAATTGCTGGCTCACTACTGAGAATGGGTCTCTTTTTAGAATGAGAAGGGTTTGGTTATAGCCTACCACATTGGCCAATTGCGATCGGCTGACTTTACACACCTTTGAGAACATTTTGGAGAATATGTTTCCTCACAATTTTTTTTCTTCATCATTAAAGCAAGTGATATAATTACTTAAAAAGCACATAACTTTGAAAAATTGGAGGTGTGTTCGCGAGATTGAACCCTCAACCTGATTAGAAGGCTGACATATTAAATTGCTATCTTTGCACCCACCCAGTATATCAAGCAACTAAGAATTTGTGTATACATGCCAACTGTTAATCTTGTTACCATTTTTTTTTTGTTAAAGAATATTAGCCATGTTAAATGACTAATATTCCCCTTTCCTCTCCAACTAAGTGTCAGGCTTGTGCTAGGAGTAGGTACGACAATAGTGCAACGGGTGGGGTTTGAACCGTCGACCTTTCGGTTTTCAGTCCACTCCTTTACCGGTTGAGCTATTGAGGCTCTCATTGAGGCAGAAAGTATATGAAACACTGTTGTTTTGCTTCCAGTGAGGCTAACACTAGCTCTGTCGGTGATAGCAGCATGGAGCCGCCTGCGCAGTGCTCTGCAAAAGCAGTTTGGGCACACATTCTCCTGGTGGTTCAGTGTGATCAGCGTCACACAGTACCACTTCATGTTCTACATGAGCCGTCCATTACCTAACATTTTAGCTCTACCCCTAGGTAAGTTTGCTGATTATAGTAGTACTAGCTTACGCCCGCAACTTTACCTGTGTGGACTACAACAATTTCAACCCCCTATTTTACCCCCTTAGGGGTAGAATTTTCAAGAATCCTTTCTTAGTAGTTGACTACATCCTAATAGCTATCTGCATGCTGCATGAATTTCAGCACGATCTAGTCCAGTTGAGCTGTGCATTGATAGATCAGTCAATTAGTCAATCAGTCAGTTAGTCAGCTTTTCCTTTTATATATATAAAGATTAAAGCACCTAAATTGAAACCTTTTTGTGTGATGCTGCATTCAAAAAGGCTTGAACTTTTGTAATGAGATGTGCAGTCATTTTTAATTCTATTTTTTCCAGTTCTATTAGCAATGGAAGGATGGCTAGTAGGAAGACACAAACAGTTTATAATAATGTCTGGAGCCTCTATAATCATATTCCGCTCTGAACTAGCCATGCTGTTTGGGTTATACTTGATTATAGATATTTTTTTCAAGAAGATTGATGTTAAACCGTAAGTTTAAGATCTATAATATTACTAGCTGATGCCCGCGACTTCGTCCGCGTGGATTTACGTTTTTCAAAATCCTGCGGGTACTCTTTGATTTTCCGAGATAAAAAGTAGCCTATGTGTTAATCCAGGGTATAATCTATCTCCATTCCAAATCCGTCCTGTAGTTTTTGCGTGATTGAGTAACAAACATTCGAGTAACAAACAGCTGAAACCTTGTAGCAGCAGTGGAGCCTTCTGGGTATCATACTCAGGAGTCTGTTGACGCTGCCACGCGCCCATAGCACCATTGCATATTTTTTGTACCAAAAAAAAAGAGAAAAGAGAAAAGTGGACAGGGAAGCACTTATCTCTATGAGAGATCTCTACCAGTGACCATTGGCAGTGCGAGAGGTTGTAGAATAGGTACAAAAAGAAGATAGAAAGTTATTTTTTTCATGTGACTACAAAAAAGCAGTCTATTATGGTGTCAGCAAACATTCCATTCCATTCCATTCCTACGCTACAGAAACGAGGCAGCCCCATAAAAGCTCTAGAAGTATTAATACTTATTACTTCCATTTCAGGTTAGTAAAAACAATAATACTATCTGGTACAGCCTTAGTGGCACTTACAGTGATCGTGGACTCGATCTTCTGGCGGCGCCTGCTGTGGCCCGAGGCTGAGGTGTTCTGGTACAACACCATTCTCAACAAGAGCTCTAACTGGGGTGTATCCTTTATTACTAATAATAAAATTTATTACATTTTTGGTTTTTAAGAAATTGAAGCTGAATTTTTTAGTTGTGAACAGATGTCTTAATTGAAATAAAAGGTCCAAAATGTTACCGTCCTATAACAAAAAATAATAAAAGTTAGAAAATGTCTGCTATGAAAAAATTAAAAATTGAAAAGTGTTATTCTTTTACGATGGTATGGAACACTTCATGTATAAGTAGATTTAGAGTAATAAATCTGCCATAACCCAGTTAGCCCACTTTAGCCTCTCTGCGAAAAGAAGTTAGTATGTATAGAGTTCTCTCTCTCTGTTAAGTAAGTGAGCGTTAACTATTTTGAGTTACCAACCAATCACAAACGTATGTTTTCTGATTGAATTTCGAGAGAGAGAGCGCTATACTGACTTCTTTCCGTGGATAGACGGCGGTCATTTATTACCACTAAGAAAGATGCTAAAGGCTAAAAAATGTACTTAATAATCTATTCTTTATATGCATTTCCTTACATACACAATAACAGACATCACCATTCCTCTGGTACTTCTATTCAGCGCTACCCCGCGGCCTCGGCCCCAGCATCGTCTTACTACCCATAGGCCTGTATCTGGACAGACGTGTCATACCTATTGTGGTCCCTGCCCTGGTCTACATTCTGCTATTCTCTTTCCTGCCTCACAAGGAGCTTAGATTTATAATCTATGTATTCCCATTGCTCAATATTTCGTCGGCCGTCACTTGTTCCTATGTGTAAGTATAGTCCATACAAAATGAGAATTAACTTACCATTTTAACTCTATATGTCAAAACTAGCTTATGTTCACGACTTCGTCCGCGTGGATGACATAAATTTCAAACCCATATTTTACCCCCTTAGGGGTTGAATTTTCAAAAATCTTTAGCAGATGTCTACGTCATAATAGCTATCTGCATGCCAAGTTTCAGCCTGATCCGTCCATTAGTTTGAGCTGTGCGTTGATACATCAGTCAGTCAGTTAGTTTTTTCTTTTATATACATTGATTTCTTTAAATTTTGCAGATATATTCGACGGACGAAAGCACCAATTTACGAGTTATTGTTCTGGGCGATAGTGATGCTCATAGTATGTAACATCGCCTTCTCAGCCGCGCTGTCTCTGGTCGCCATGACCAACTATCCTGGTGGAGTGGCTATGATAAAGTAAGTCGTTTAATGCATTATACTGTATGGGAGCAGATGTACGCTCGACCGTAACAATAGGAATATGTGGACTTTTATTATGACAGGGGAGAGTTGGTCTATTGTATCTTGGAACTTATACATTTCGAGGTCGCAAATAGTCGTTTCAACAGGTTTCATTCAGTTCACCAGTACGTCAATTTATCTCTTACATCATCCTTAATTGTTTGCGTTCCTTCCCTGAAAGTATTGCAAACATACTATTTACGTTACATATATTTACATACTTATTCCTTAATAATGTTAGTTTTGATTTACTTTATTGTTTACAGATTTCACAAGTTACTAAAAAGCGAACCCTACGTCCACGTACACATCAGCAATCTGGCAGCGCAGACTGGCGTGACAAGGTTCACGCAAATAAACGACCATTGGACTTACAGCAAGAACGAATCCTTACAAGTAGACCAGTTGCAATATTTTACACACTTACTCGTCGAAGCAAAGAGTAAATATTCGCCAAACCTTAAAGCGTTCTCTCAAACACATATAATTTTAGATAGTATAGAATCCTTTTCACAAATCACTATGAATTATAAATTGATACCACCTGTTAAAATTAAAACTAAGCCAGCAATCTTTATATTAGAAAGAAAGAATTTCAAAGAAGTACCTTACCCTGCTAATATTATTAGTATGCAAACAGATGAATTATATATAAAAACAGAAAATAGTCAAGTGAACTTAGAAGAAAAAGAAATAAAACCTGATATAAGCGAAGAAGTAATTGATGAAAAGCCTGAAACTGATACCGATAATTCAGTAGAAGAAAATGTAAATGGATCAGATGAAGAACAAAAAACTGATGGTTCGTACGAGGCTATTGATGAACCTGTAAATATTACACCTGAAGAGATTACCGTAACGGTAGTTAGCGATATTGATAATGACAGTACTTCTAGGGAAGAACTGGAAGATAATATAATACCACCATTCAAGTCTAAGAAAGTTGTGGATGATGTAAAAACATTAAATAAACAAGAAAGAAAGAAAAGGGCTATAGCGAAAATAAAATCTGAAACTCGGAAAGAGGTTGTAGCGTCGGCGAAAGAGAAATTAAAAGAAATAATGAAGCGACATAAGCATATCGCTGATGAGCTTTCTGGAAATATCATATCAGAGGATGTAAAGACTGAAGTAGTGCAAGAGAAGGATGGTAGGGGAGATATACCTGATGTTGAATTAACACAAAACGACGAAACTTCTGCTATTGAAGAGGTTAACGAAACCACTAATACTAATTCTGCGGAAACTATTATTGAGTTACAAGAAGCAGTTAATTATCAAAATATTAATACAGATTCGATAGTAGAAGAGGTAATAGCGCGTTTGTTGGAGAGAAAAATATATGATGACAAAACTATACCAGAGGACATAAAGATTGAAGATAGACTGATTATTCAAAGAATTGTTGAAGAAATTCTATCAGAAAGAATGAATTATACAAAAACAGAAAATAAAGCGACGGAAAAGAAATAATACAAAGGACCATAGTTCATTGGAACTGGTGATCTCTTTTTAAATATTTATTGTTATACACAATATCATATATTATGTGAGCCTGAGCATCTTGGTAACTCTAGTCTGTGCTTTGGTACCCCTAGTGCAAGTATATTACGAATAGATCGATGAACGTGTATCCAAAAGTCCCAATTCTATGTCCAGAAGGGCCGAATGTTCTGGCGAACAGCGTACTATACACGATTTACGAGTACGTGCATATTTCAAATTCATGCGATGCTTGTGAACGCGATGTATTGACGCCCAGTGCCTCGCCAACGCGCAAAGTAATATGTAAGTCAATGCAAACGGGCGTATTAATTCGCGGAACGATTCGCGGCGAATTCGCCTCTTCTGGACAAGATCACTAGGCACGTGAATTTCGATATTTATCAAGTTGTAATAAAGTTAACCTATCGCTTATTTTAGTCGTCTGTATCAGTGATTTTTATTACATAAAAATTTATTTTTAAAGACGCTGCGCGCTAGTTAAGTATACCCTATCCATGGAAAGAAGTCAGTATAGCGCTCTCTCTGTTACGTAATTCCACACAAATGATAGAGCCAAAAATCTTAGTGGGCGTTAAGTGAGTCACCAACCAATCACAAACATGTTTTCAATAAACATTTGAGATGTGTTTTCAAAAAAGCATTTAAAATTCAATTAGAAAACACAGCTTCGTTTGTCATTGGTTGGTGTCTCAAAATGGTTAATGACCACTGAAATTTTTGGCACTATCATTGTATGGGATTACGTAATAGAGAGAGTGCTTTACTAACTTCTTTCCACGGATAGGGTATAGTACCTATATTGGAACTCGACGGCGAATTTTATTTTTTAAACTCTTGTTATGTATTACGCACTATACTGGCCATTCCAAACAAGATTTTTTTGATGCGAATGATAGCCAGTGTCGTCTGTGAGCTGTCTGGAAAACAATTTTTGTTTGGAATAACCATTCTAACTTAAGGGTACTAATGATTTTACTATGTAAATAACAACAAAGGTTACCAAGTGCGTTTATATCGTAAGTGATTGCAATTTGCAATAAGATTGCAATTGATGTGTAAAAGTGCCAAATAGTCTATTATAAACATTTTGTTAATAAAATATTCTATTAAAAATGTCTTTTAATCAAGAACATTGAGAATCCTTACAACGGTGTCAGGTATCAGGGAAGTGAGAACAAAAATCTTCGCACATTACAGACTCGACGCTGACTGCACTCTAGACTCGACTCACAGTAAAGCATAGAAATGTGAGCTTTATATCTTGCACTTTACGGTGGAATTTTCAATATTTAATCGAAAAAGTGTACGGAGCATGGTCTACGCGTCCAGCGTCGTAGACTTCAATAACACACGATATGAAGTAAAGCTCACATTTCCATGCTTTACTGTGAGTCGAGTCAAAGTGGAGTCTACGTCAAGTGTGTGTAATGTGCAGAGATAATATATTTACTTATATATTATTCTCCAAAAAATAGCCGTGATAGTCTAGTGGTTAGGACGTCCACCTTCTAATCAGAGCTCGGAGTTCGATCCCGGGCACGCACCTCTAATTTTTCAGTTATATGCGTTTTACTTAAGTAATTAAATATCACTTGCTTTTAACGGTGAACGAAAACATCGTGAAGGAACCTGCAAGGCTGAGAGTTCTCCATAATGTTCTCAAAGGTGTGTGAAGTCTACTAATCCGCACATGGCCAGCGTGGTAGACTATGGTCAAAACACTTCTCACTCTGAGAGAAGACCCGTGATCTGTAGTGAGCTGGCGATGGGTTGATCATGATGATGATGATATTATCTCTGGCAATGTGCAAAGACCTTATTGTTGAGAATTAGTAAAAAAAACAAGACAAATAATTTACGTATTTATTGATTTTACACTTAAGGTTCGTACGCACCTGAGCGGCGCGGCGCGGCGCTTCAGCGAGCTGCACGTCGCGGCACAGAGCTTCAAAATATCATTTCTATCATTTTGTATGGCGCATATCGCACTAGAGCGGCGCTGCACAGCGCTTCACCGCGCGTTGCCGCGCGGCACGGCTGGAGAGAATATTTTGAAGCGCAGCGAAGCGACGCGCAGTGCAGTGACGCTAGTGCGACATACCCAGCGGCGCGGCGCGGCGCTTCGCGCTCGTACGCGAACGGGTATAAAAGTGACGCGCAAGTGATGCGAGGTGCCGCGTACTGAAGTTGTAGTGCGGTAGGCACCGTCGAGCGGCCTGAGGTGACGCGTTCTGCAGTCGGACTGAAGCGCCGCGCCGCGCCGCTCAGGTGCGTACGAACCTTTAACATCACATAATTTGTATTTCGTCATTGTGGCTAATTCTGTTGACGCCTGAAATTGACAGTTCTATACTCTACCCGCGGAAAGAAGTTAGTATGGCGCTCTCTTTGGTACGTAATCCCATACAAACAATAAAGACAAAAATCCCAGTGAGCCTTAACCATTTTGAACCACCAACCAATCACAAACATGTTTAAAAAAAAAAACCGGAATTAAATTCGAAAATATTTTTAAAAACATTCGAAATTAAATTCGAAAATATTTTAAAGAACATTCCAAATTCAATTGGAAAGTTGTTGGTTGTGATTCATAATGGTTAGCGCCTATAAACTTTCCGTGGATAGAGATAGTAATTTACGTAAACGACTACAGTTTCATTTTCTTACCTCACTTACTAAAATCTTAACAGATGTAACCTATAATAATTATACAGAAACAAAATCATCTATTAAGTACTTACAAACTTAAAATACTTTTAAAAAAATTGAAAAAAAACTTCCATATTGAACATTGTTACTGTTTATTGTGTACCAGTAGAGAAAAATCACGTAAAAAGCCTTTTCCAATGTAACCTGTTTCCTGTACCTTATTTAGGTAGCCTGAGAAAAATCACAAAGTGAAATCTCAGAAAGTTTTATTTTTAAATAAAAAATAAATAAAAACCGACTTCAATAACCACCAACACTAAAAAGTAAAAAATAATTTAACTTATTACCCAATATATTATGTATACAAGAGTTATTGTAGTTCTATAGTAATATTTTTTGGAGCCGGCGCCAATTAGCCGCACGAACCGTCTATCTACTCTTCATAGTGTTTTGCGACTCCACATTGGCACAGACTCCAAAAAATATTACTATAGAACTACAATAACTCTTGTATACATAATTACTTGGTTATTGAAGTCGGTTTTTTTTTTTGAAATTTTTTTATTTCACAATTTTTAGTGGCCCCATCGTACTAAAATATGATATGCCTGGTTGAAAAACCTACTGTTTCAAAGAATAATTATAAATCGGTTCATATTTGGCGAAGAAATCGCGTAACAAACATACAAAAAGACATACATTCGAATTGAGAACCTCCTCCTTTTTCAAGTCGGTTAAAAATATGCTATGCCTGGTTAAAACCCTACTGTTTACAAAGCTATTACACTGATCGCGAGCAATTTACTCTTATTAATTGAGGAGTTCCGTTCTCCATCTCTGAAGATATTCATTAGATCCTTACCAAATTAAAATGGGACCACCTCGGAAGTATGTCCTACAAAACAAAAAAAAACATACAGTCGAATTGATAACCTCCTCCTTTTTTTTAGGTCGGTTAAAAATTGCGAGCAAACGAGTTAAATCGGATAAGGTCGATATACAGGGTTACAGGAAAATATGACACGATACCCGTTAAGGGGTTATAGTACAAGACATTAGCTATCAAACGATAGGGGTCGTTTAGTGTGTGTGTTCGAAGTGCTTATGCAAAAGCGTATCGTTTTCGATTTATTCATTTTTTTTCTAGGTAAAGTAAAGGGGTGTTTGCTACTTTAAAAATTAATAAAAACTAGCTAGTACATATCCTTGTTAATAATAAACAGCTACAAAACAAGAAAAATCTTCAAGCATTTTAAAATGACAGCCCAAAAACTACAAGTTTTCGACTTTTAATAACTTGCAAATTTTCTGTTAAAATTACTATGGCACTTATCCTGCGGATTATTTTAAAAACATTTAGAAAAAATAAAAAAATGAATAACTCTAAACGATACACTTTTGCATAAGCACTTTATGGTCGTTTGATAGCTAATGTTCTGTACTATAACCCCATAACGGGATCGTGTCATATTTTCCTGTAACCCTGTATAATCGGATACACATTTAATATTCTCTGCGCTGGCTCTTAATCTAAACAAGTGTTTAATAAAATACTAATCATATCACAATATTCAAGACACACATGTCACAACTTCAATCACAGTCACTTTCCAAAGACTAGAAGTAATCTATTCCAGATCCATTAAAATTTTCCAATCGAATCTTCCAGAACTCGAGTTGATAGAGGGGGGGCAAGGGGGTGACACCACCTCCCAGGGTTTCTCCCGGACAGCCGCTAGCCCGCAATACGGCACTCGGAGTAGTATATTCGCGTGGACTTGATACGGAGGGTACTCGGATTTTTCTTGTCCGAACCGTTTCAGTGCTATGACCATTGTATCCAGTGTTGACGCGTGGCCGATGAAGATTATGTTACCACCTGGAAATAGAGTCATACAATAGGGTATTTTACCCTTTTTTGAAGTGTCTTAATCTAAATATATAAAGGAAAAGGTGACTGACTGACTGACTGACTGACTGACTGATCTATCAACGCACAGCTCAAAGTACTGGACGGATCGAGCTGTTTGGAATGCAGATAGCGATTATGACGTAGGCATCCGCTAAGAAAGGATTTTATCAAAAACGGTTAAATGTGAAACGCTAAGAAACACACTTTCGCTTTTACAGTATCAGTCTCTTTGGTTTGCTATATTATAGTTACCTTCAGTTTCTGTATCTTTGACTGCCGAGTGCATAACTAATTCGTTCCTTTTGTAGAACTCCTCTAAACTCTCCGTAGATGTCACGTCCAAATCCAGATATGGTTTGTATCTACAATAAGATTTTATTTCAAAATCTAGCAAATGAAAGGTTGTATGCAGTATATAACAAGCTGCCATAGCAAGCCTAATGGTTAGAACGTCCACCTTCTAATCGGAGGCCGGAGGTTCGATCCCGGGCACGCACTTCTAACTTTTCGGAGTTATGTGCGTTTTAAGTAATTAAATTTCACTTGCTTTAACGGTGAAGGAAAACATCGTGAGAAACCTGCATGCCTGAGAGTTCTCAAAGGTGTGTGAAGTCTACTAATCCGCACATGGCCAGCGTGGTAGACTATGGGCAAAACCCTTCTCACTCTGAGTGGAGACCCGTGCTCTGTAGTGAGCCGGTTATGAGTTGATCATGATGATGGATGCTGTATGCAAATATATGTATAGTACGTGATAGGTAGAATCGAAGTATGAGGCGGGCGGACGCACCGCACACTCGCACGTCACCCGAACTCGCCCGCACTGGGTTAGCGCGGGGCTGTGCGGGGCGTCCCCACCCCGATTGTCATCTCGACCTGTCGCGTACTGTAAATGATATGCGTAAAGTTAATCATTACCCTATTCAAACTATGCTCAATTGCGGTAGAATGACAGCTACAATGTCACGATCACAATCCCCTCTCATTGATCGACACTCGCTTACTAGTAGTTACAATCCATTGTTGCAACAAGAATAATTAATGTTCATGGGCGGCGGTAATCACTTAACATCAGATTACCTGCCTGCTCGTTATCTCTATTAAAAAAAAAGATAGTTTTAATTGGGTCTCGTACTAAAAGATAGTTTTGATTGGGTCTCGTACTTACTCAAGGTCGACATTGTAGCCAGCCTTATGTAGTTCTTCGGGAGTCATGAAGGGAGCCATTCCCTTTGCTGCATGCCAACCTTTGTACTCGAACAATCCCGGCTCTACTTTTATTTTCAATGATGGATCAGCTTGAAGGCCTAAAAGTGATGCTTGGTACATTTAGAACTGTACGATTTTATTTTTTAACATTTGTTCAACTGGAGGAAATAATGATTTCATATTAAATTCAAAATAGGTACAGTACGCAGCGGAAAATAATGTACCTTTAGAAAGACATAGCGGTTTTGTAAAGCATTGTCTTTGTCGTTGAGACCGACATAGGTAGGAGTGACAGAGACAACGCTCAACGAAGCCGAAATCTCATTTTTAGGTCGATTTACATTATTTTCTGCCGCGTACGGTAGTCCTTCATGAATGTTTTACATTTTTACGATATCAACAACAACTAAAAACCACTAAAAACTTAAAAAAAAAAATAAAATACGATAAGGGTGTTTGTTCGAGAAATATTTGACGATCGAGAGTGTGTAGTTTACAGTGATGTGTGTGTAATACCCACCAAAGGGATCGCTTCATTTTTGTAGCTTATTGGACCCTTTTCCATACGAGCTAAGCAATGCACTAGGATTATAAAACTCTTTATCAAATTTCATCGAAATCGGTAAAACTGGTGGGCAGTGAAAAGCTAGCAGACAGACAGACACAGTTTCTAATAAACATAAGTTCAGGTAGTACGATATTATTAGCTTATGCCTACGACTTTGTCCGCTTGGACTACACAAATTTCAAACTCCTATTTTACCCCTTAGGGGTTGAATTATCAAAAATCCTTTCTTAGCGTATGTCTACGTCATAATAGCCGTCTGCATGCCAAATTTCAGCCCGATCCGAACAGTGGTTTGAGCTGTGCGTTGATAAATCAGTCAGTCAGTCAGCTTTGTCTTTTATATATATAGAAGTATGGATATGGATTATGTACGTGTGTACACAGACTACGTATATATTGGCGCGGGGCTTACGCACCTTTTGACACCTTCGAGGGAGCTTCAAAAAATGAAGGTCCGTTACTAAATACCTGGGGTTGAAGCACGCCATTTCGCAATTACTTACAATGTACTTACCTTTTAAGAAATGATGTGCGGTTTCGACGCACCGCAGCGCCGCGGACGCGTACACGTGTTTGACGGACGCGTTCGCCAGCCGGAACCCTTCGCCCACGAGGTAGGCCTGCAGCTGTCCCACCCTCGTCAGCGGCGAGTCACGAGCGTACGACTCCGCACCTCCTGCTCTAACGATACCAGTGAACTTAAAGGAGGCCGTCAATTTGGGCGCCGTGTTTAATGTTCATTCGTGCGTCAGACACAGACCTCTTTACCAAATACGGCAAAATCCAGGTTTCATTATAAGGAAAAAGACACTTAAAAAACGTGTTTTGACGGATTATAATCCGTCAAAACACGTTTTTGCCCGACTACGGCAAAATCAAAAGTAAGGGTTATAATTTTGGCAGTCTTTTTTTTTTTTTTTTTTTTTTATTTATAACAATCGTAGGTACACCAAATATTTACATTATTATTTTCTCGCCAAACTGGTGAGCCAGTTTGTTGGCGAGCTGGCGCTCCTTAAAAATAACTATAATCTATGTATTAAATTATATAATCTATGTACTCGTATGCATGTATGTTTGTTGCTAATGATGTATGCTTATAAGTATTTAAATTTTCAATATATCAGTCCTTGAAAATAATTTTTTTTTTCAGTATAATTTATCTGCGGAAAGAAGTTAGTACAGCGCTCTCTCTGTTACGTACCTAATCCCATACAAATGATAGAGGCAAAAATCTCAATATGGGCGTTAACCATTTTGAGTTACCAACCAATCACAAACATGTTTTCAAAAAATATTCAAAATCCAATTCCTCGCCGCGCCTACTGAGATTTTTGCCTCTATCATTTGTATGGGGTGACGTAACAGAGAAAGCGCGAGTTTACTGGTTTTTATAATGAAAAATATGCATTGAGCTATTACAACTGGATTAAGCAGTGCATTTAGACCTGCACACCACTGAGTATAGCACTCACCTTTCAGCCATCTTTAAAGGCATGTTGAGGTCCTTTCTCACGTACGTTCCGTTCTCGTCGAAGCAGAACGGAACCCACGACCCGTAAGTGAGGTCCACTCGCTCGCCGTGCCTTAGTGCGAACATCCAACGACGGGGTCTGTTCGACCCGTTCGCGAGAGATGCTTCACTTTCCTGCACCAAACAGTACAGTACAGCTATTTATGAATAGAATAGAATAGCTTGAGTAGAATTTGACCTTGGTCATAGAATTAGTTTGGCCATCCAAATGGGTAATGCTACGCACAACAGACGGAAACGTTTAAGTCCGGAAACCAGCCCAGAGTGAAGAAGAAGAAGAAGGGGTAATGCTACCAGCATCTTGGGTACAATGCCTCGCTGTAGGGGTCTTGATAAGGTTTTAGATTTCATTTAATTTATTTTACTCTTAATTTAACGTCTTTTTTACTTTTAAATTAGATTTAAGTTTATTTAAAATAATTGTCTATCTCTTTTTAAATCCTAATACATAAAAACATAAATGAATGGAATAGAAATATTTTTATTTAAATAAACTTTTACAATAATTACTTTGATTCGTCAAATGCATCCAGCACTGGTTCGGAAGTGTTCGGCCTTTCCTATCGAGAAGAACCAGCAAGAAACTCGGTGGTTGCTCTTTTCAAAGATTCGATTTACAATATTATGCTATTGTTATTTTATGGGCAAACTGCAAACCATTGAGGGATACATGCCCATACATCCATACTAATATGAAAAAGGCCGAAGCTTCCTACCGTTTCATTTACCCTTTTTATTCCCTATCCCGTGGGAATTTCGAAAAATCCGGCCCGATTCCTGGTCTACATTATATATGTGCAAATTTTAGTTTTCTAGGTTTAGTAGGTTCCTACCTAGGTTTGGTTTGGGCACTGACTGTCGGAGTAACGGTCAGCGAGTGAGTTAGGACTTATTTTCATGCATTTAGATACATTAAAAATACGTAGGTAGGTATGTAATGAATGCATGTATAATTACTTTGCTAGAAGTTTCGGTATCGCCACTTCCTGGATTTGAAATGAGTTTCCGAGGAGTGCTGCCTCCTGTATAACAAAACAATGTAAATCAGTTATGGTTTTGGTTCTAAAAATTTTGTATGATTTGTTTTGGTTCAAGGTTTTCCTTGATTAATGATGGATACAACGATTTACCGTATAAAGCTAACCAAAACACCGAAGGCTTCAAACAGTGCGTGTTGCCATTGATGATATATGAATCCGTGACATGGGCCTTATAAGAAAGCTCAGAGTAACTCAGCGATCGATGGTGAGAACTATGCTTGGAGTTTCTCTACGTGATCAAATCATAAATGAGGAGATTCAGGTTGCGAAGCTGAAATGGCAATGGGCAAAGCACATAGTTCGCAACACCGATAGACGTTGTTTTTTGCAATATTTAAAACATTTTTAAAACAATGCCAACACTGCTTGTTAATGATGATAATGACGATGATGAATGGAACCTTTAGCAAATTTGTAGAGTATCGTCTCTGTCGTTGAGACCGACAAAACGTCATATAGGTATGAGTGACAGAGACAACGCTCTAAAAAGCCGAAATGTCATTCTAAGGGCCGATGTACATTACTTTCTGCCGCGTACGCGCTGTGGCACAAAGCTAGTTAAACTCCACATACCTTGCGTAACAGTGAGGACGTTTTCTGTTTTGTTCAGAGAGACCGCTGTCCAGTATTTCTCCCAAACGCTGTAATTCTCTTCGGATTTCTCGAACCCAAGTTTTGCGGCGTCTTCGTGCGGGTAGCACGCCATTTCTGCTTCGGTGTTAGAGTCTGATTCAGATTTGGAGTCCATACCTTGAAAATAATGGGGGAAATTGACTATATGAATATAGGCGCTGTTTTGCGTAGTTTCAATTTTCATCACTTTAATACGTCACTTTACGACTCTTTCACATCTCGACTAAATCCATACTAATGTTATAAATGCGAAAGTGTGTCTGTCTGTCTGCTAGTCTTTCACGGCCCATCCGTTTAACCGATTTTGACTAAATTTGAGATAGCTTGCATCCCGGGGAAGGTCAAAGTCTACGTTTTATCCCGGAAAATCAAAGAGTTCCCACGAGATTTTCAAAAATCAAAATCCATGAGGATGAAGGTAGGTAGGATCCAAGGTAGTTCTCCTGGTAGGTAGGGCGAAAATGTGTTTGTTTTTATTAGGATTTATTATTTGTGGATTTAGGAATTTAAAAATCCCGTCAGAACTGTTTAAAATAATTGTCGTAATTAAAATACAACCGCTTTGGTAAAAAACAAACTAAAAAGCTTTTCACATTCGAAAATACAGCCGTCACATTGATTTTATTCAATAAAATTTTTGCCAGTGTTAGGGCGTTTGTGCACTCATCCGTGAAATCACGTAGTCCGTAAAATACGATTCTAATGAGTACGTAGTTGTATGACGGCCACTGAAAAATCACGGATATGAAACGAACGTTCGTGCCGGCGTACATTCAATTCGCATTTTTTTACGGATTCGTAAAATCACGGATGAGGGCACAAACGCCCTTACTCGGGATGATGTAAGAATTCTAACGATACCCCAGACATCCAAATCTTTTAGAAGTTATGGTGGAATAAAAACACTTACAACCATAGGTACCTACCCATCTACACCCAGATAACTTTACACTAGTTTTTTTGGACAGACGCGACGGTTAAAAAGTAGCCGTATCACACTCAAACTCATAAAATATATCCATTTTATTTACCTTTATTATAAACAGGATTTATAAACACCATGCACGATATTAAAATTAAAACAAAACCATTCTTCAATTTTTGTACCATTTTGATAAAACTAAAACGACTAAAGGTCACTGGCGTTACAACAGGTAGGTAATTGAAAAATGTCGAAAACTAAATATATTCAAGAGCACAGAAAGACGATTGGCCCGATAAAGCGCGTGAAACATTACATTTCACTTTTTAAATTAAGTTGGCAGGTGATAGTAGTTTACCGGTTGCTTATCGTACAATAAAATAAGTACCTGCCATTTTTTATTTGCATTATGTAGGTAGGTAATAAAATGTTAAATATAAGACACGGCTCAACACGCTCAGCACGTTAGCCACGGAACAGAAAGAACAGTTTTTTCTGTTCCATGACGTTAGCCATGTCGGCGTACATTAATGAAATAGACAGTTGAGATTAATATAATAAACGCTGTGCGATTGCGGGAGAATGACAGCTACAATGTCACGATCGCAATCATCTCTGATTGGTTAACGCTCTCTCACTATTAGCTACAATGCATTGTTGCAACAAGAATCGCACAAATTCAGCCAATCAGAGCAATTGAGATTGTAATAATGATTGATGCAGGTTTTAGACAATCGCCCTACAGCACGAAGGGTTCCGTACCATCGTACAAGAAATAACACTTTTTTTTTGTGATGTAACCACAAATTCACGGTTCTCGAGTTTTTCGATTTCGAGTTCCGGTACGATGCCGTATAGGAACCGATTAGGGGTACGGGTTTAATGAAATTTGCCCGCTTTTATCTTAGACCGCATCATCACTTACCACCAGGTGGCACGTAGGCAGGGGCTAATTTTCGCGCCAGTTTCCAACACACATCCGATAGTCGGATCGGATGTGTGTTGAATCTATACTAATATTATAAATGCGAAAGTGTGTCTGTCTGCTAGCTTTTCACGGCTGAACCGTTCAACCGATTTTGACGAAATTTCGTACAGGGATAGCTTGTATCCCGGGGAAGGACATAGGCCACTTTTTATCCCGGAAAATTGAAGAGTTCCCACAGGATTTTTAAAAACCTAAATTCACGCAGACGAAGTCGCGGGCATCATCTAGTGTTCAAATAAAATAATGGCTCCAGTGCCTATCTATAATAGTCGGATCCGCTATCTGATGAAAAAATTTGACGTATATTCCCGGCTTTATAAGTCGCATCGGCAAAATTCGTTTGCGCAAAAAAGCGCAACCTACCGGCGGCCAAAACGAATATTCATCGACAGTGAAATATTAACTTACTGTTAGGAGTTTTGAGAGAGATGGCACGGTGCAGGGTCCACGCATCAGAGTCCGGTGTGCGGCGCGTGAACACGCCTGGCAGGTAGCCGCTCACACCTGCAAACAAATATGTTTAATCCCACCGCTGGGCAAACCTGCCCGGTATAAAGTTATCCACTTATTTTTTGAAGAGGTTTAATGTAGTAGGTATACAAAAATATTGGTTCTCAATGGAGTCTTCAAGACGTGAACGTGGCAAGCTTTAATGGATACTGGGCCTAATGCTCCGCCCTAGGTAGCTAGCTAGCTGTAACAACACGATTTTCACGGCATTCTATTTTATAGCCGATAGATTTAGAGCTTTAATAGCTCAACCGGTAAAGGAGTGGACTGAAAACCGAAAGGTCGACGGTTCAAACCCCGCCCGTTGCACTATTGTCGTACCTACTCCTAGCACAAGCCTGACGCTTAATTGGAGAGGAAAGGGGAATATTAGTCATTTAACATGGCTAATATTCTTTTTTTTTTTAAATGTATTGTTTTGTAAATAATATTATTTTTCCTAGAAATCGTACAGATGAACCTATGATTCGAAGTCACTACCTTGAAAAAAATTACGCGCTTACGTTAACATGGCTCGTTTAGTAACAATAGAAAATCTGATAAAACTTATTGATAAGGTTATCAAGAAATAGTTGTAACGCCTATCAGTACCCATATAATAAATGCGTAAGTGTGTGTTTGTTTGTTGGTTTGTTCTTCAATCACGTCGCAACGGAGCAACAGATCGACGTGATTATTGCATGGGTATAGTTTAAGACAGTTGAAGTTAGATATAAATGTTATAGTCTGAGGACTATAAAGTTTTTATTATAATTAAAGTATTTCTTTAAGTATTATTAAGTTCAACATCACTTGCTTGAATGGTGAAGGAAAACATCGTGAGGAAACCTGCAAGCCTGAGTGTTCTTAAAGTGTGTGAAGTCCGCCAATCCGCACTTGGCCAGTGCGGAGGACCTAAACCCTCCTCATTCTGCGAGAAGACCCGTGCTCTGTAGTGAGCCGGCGATGGGTGATGTTATAGTCCAAAGCCAAAATGACGACGCATAACGATTGGCTTACGCATGGGAACAGGACAGGGCAAAGAGGAAAATTTTGCCGGTAAACAAAACAATATTAAAACGTCATAATATTCACCTATATAAGTAGGTACAAAAAACTTAATAGTTATATCAGAAATATGTCGATTTAACAAAAACAAAAACAATCAACAAATTCCTGAAAACGCGTATTGGCGGTTCCTCTGGTGCTGTAAATGTTCATGGGGTTCAACATCACATGACCCACATGCTCGGTTGCTCGCTATTTACTTAAATCACTACCCATATTATAAATGTGAATGTGTTAGTTTGTTGGTTTGTCCTTCAATCACGTCGCAACGGAGCAACCGATTGGCGTAATTTTTTGCATTGCTTTAGTTAAAGACCTGGAAAGTGACATAGGCTACTTTTAATCCCGCCAAATCAAAGAGTTCCCACGGGATTAAAAAAAACTAAATACACGCGAACGAAGTCGTGGGCATCAGCTAGTAATAGCATAATAAAAGAACTTTAGATATTAACGCGATTTGCAAGTAAATTATTAAAGGAATACGTCTTATATTTAAAGATCGTTAATCCTTATATTTTTGTCAAGTATAAATCGAAAGAATGAAGGAAATATGGATAATATTTTGAAGAATGATGTAAAAATAAATGTTTATATGTTCTATAAAAATTAATAAAACGAATCTAAACAATTGAAAATAAAAATTAAAGATCGAAAATATCATCTAAACCACCGCAACGAGGCAGGGTGCCCAGGGTTTTGAAGAGTTAAATTATTATTTTAAAAAACCGCGCGGTATTTTTACTTCTACTATGCCTGTCGCCTACTCATCGATGCATCATCGATGTATACTACTACAAAATGCCAATACATTCGCATTGCGTCTTCGAGTAAAAATATAGGAAGTTGTGAACACAACAATAACTGACCTACGGCGATCAACTGATTAAGGCAAAATACATACATGCTTATTCATCACAACATTATAATTAAAAAATAAACACAAAACTCTAACCTCTACTACAAAAACGTTTCATTGCTCTCATTCTATGTTGACGTTCGGCAAAGGTCGGGAAACGAAGTGAGTAAATCAAATGAGGTATTCGTGATAACAAGTAGGGTTGCCATTCGATTTTAACGTAAATAGGTATGGTAATTTTGTATGTTATTATTTGGTTGTTATTTTTTACTTGGTTGGGTACCCTGTCATTAATATTTATAGAATCAATTTTTTTGTTAGTCTTACTGCCTACTTTGAGGGTCGGTTTATCATCTTTACATAGTCTCTACATAGTATAAAATAAAGTCGCTTCCCGCGTCTGTATGTATGTATGTATGTATGAACGCGTAGATCTTTTAAACTACGCAACGGATTTTAATGCGGTTTTCACCAATAGATAGTGATTCAGGAGGAAGGTTTATAGCTATAGTTTAATTCTCAAAAAATTAGAGATCCCTAGAGAAATTGAAATAATGTTAATTAGGTCGGAAAAAAATCCTCTCCGAGTTTCCGAGGCAATGACACCTCAATGACACCAAATTAGTATCTACATTGCACACATGCGAAGCGGGGGCGAATCGCTAGTAATATATAAAATGAAAAGCTGACTGACTGACTGATCTATCAACACACAGCTCAAACTACTGGACGGATCGGGCTGAAATTTGGCATGCAGATAGCTATTATGACGCAGACATCCGATAAGACAGGGTTTTTGAAAATTCAATCCCTAAAGGGGTAAAACGGGGATACGAAATTAGTGTAGTCCACGCGGACAAAGTCGCGGGAGTAAGCTAGTACTAATTAGATCGTGATTTTGTATTTAATCTTCGAAACTAATGATCCGATATTGAAGACTCTTTCACTACTAGATGGCTACATTATCCACGAATGCTATACGAGTAGGTATATAAATCAGGGGTGTTACGGATATTCGCATCCGCAAATGCAGAGCTTTTACGGGTGCAGATTCATATTTACAACAAGTAACGATCTTTAAAGTGGTCGGGGCCAGGGTCGCGCATGCCTCACTCATATTTGCTAGTTGATATCTTCGTTCGCTAACTGACCAATCAAAAAGTGTACAATGGTATATAACAAGAGTGTTACAGATATTCGCATCCACATCCGATGTCTATTGGCACCCGCAAAAACCCTGATTTAGATATATAATAACAGCTGTAATATACTTAATTATTACCTACTAGCTTTTATCTCTCAGGATTAGAAGGATACAGACCATAAGTACACCAAGCTGGCGGATTGGTCAACTTCACGAATTCACACCTTTGAGAACATTTTGGCGAATTCTCAGGCATTTCCTTCTCGGAATTCAGCTAGATTTGTCCATCACCTTATTCAATCATTTTATAAAAAACTAAATAATATACGGTATGCATTGCAATACCTCTTTGCAAGAGGAATGGAACTACATATTTATAGTTCATCACACTATAGTCTATCCGCGGAAATAAGTTAGTATAGCTTTCTGTTGTGATTAGTTGGTGCCTCATAATAGTTACACCCACTGAGATTTTTGTCTTTATCATTTGTATGGGATTACGTAACAGAGAGAGCGCTATACTAACTTCTTTCCGCGGATAGAGTATAAGAGATATATGTTTACCTGTAAGCCAAGACGTGCCGAACACCCATCCATCAGGCGAAGTGTCGAACTGTTTCTCTTCTACGTAGATATAGTCGCCCACCACTAGCTCGAGCTCGTCACTCGCTTCTGGCGTATAGCTTTGCGTCACGCGGTATACCTGGCCACAGAGAAACGTTGATGCTTATACGATTGTACACAATATCTAAATATATAAAAGGAAAAGGCGATTGACTGACTAACTGATCTATCAACGCACAGCTCAAACTACTGGACGGATCGGGCTAAAATTTGGCATGCAGATAGCTATTATGGCTATATGAAAGGATTTTGGAAAATTTAACCCATAAGAGGGTGAAATACGAGTTTGAAATTTGTGTAGTCCACGCGGACGAAGTCGCGAGTATAAGTTAGGTTCAACTAAATTAACAAGTGCATTTTTCATTCATCATGCAATTTCATTTTCATAATACATACATAGAAATTTTATTAAATAAACTTAAATCTAAATTAAAAGTAAAAAACAACATTAAATTAAAAATAAAATAGATTTAATTAAATCTAAAACCTCATCGAGACCACCGCTGGCGCTGGGAGGAATTTTATTCAAGATGCTGGCAGCACTACCCCTTTGGATGGCCAAACTAATTTTTTGACCAAGGTTCTTTTTATTTAGCAAATATAAACATCCAGCTAAAATCACACACGGTTTAAGTCAACTACGGGCCTATAAGAACACCTTACCTGATGGTTAGAAAAGCGAGGATCTCGGGAGTAGAGACGTAGTTCCCAGTCAGGATGCAGTGGTTCCGTAAGATCCAGTTCATCCACCAAAGCCTTGAGGGCTTCATAGGCACTCACGTCAAAGTGATAAGCCAACGTGAGGTGAAGAGACTTCGTTTGCGCTTCGGCGTTCAACGCTAAATGGCAAAAGAAGAAAGCAATATGTTTAAATATGGCAGTGTAAGTGCTGTATGAAAAGTCAGACAACGCACATAGCTCCGAAAAGTTAGAGGGGCGTGAACGGGATCGAACCCCCGACATCCGATTAGGAGGCGGACGTCCGTAATATAGTTAGATAGATAGTGGAAGGTTTAAGCAGATATTAGTCAAGTCATGCTATACTAACTGAACTACTGGTTATACTTTACTAAGTGCAAAACATCTTACATGTATTACATATTTCTTCTGTTACTATGCAATCTTCCAACCTTTGGTTAGTATCCACCTTACCACCCACTGTATAAACATTTTAAATAACGTGAAAATAGCACAGAAAATAGTACACTATTTATACACAACAAGAAATACAGTATGCGGCAGAAAGTAATGTACATCGGCCTTTAGAATGACATTTCTGCTTTATAGAGCGTTGTCTCTGTCACTCATACCTATATGACGATTTGTCGCTCTCAACGACAGAGACAATGCTGTACAAATCTGCTATCTCAAGACAAACCATGTAATTACTAATCTTTATATATAAATTTCAAAGTCCTGACTGACTGACATATCAACGCACAGCCTAAACAGCTGGTCCTAGAGACATGAAATTTTGAGAGTGTTCTTTCTAAAGAGTAGGTATCCACTAAGAAAGGATTTTTCCAAATTCCACCTTTAAGTGGGTTAAAAAGGAGATGGAAGTTTGTATGAAAGTCCGTCATTTTTCAAGTTATTTCCATGAAAATTGGTATTTGGGTTTTCGGTCACAAATGAAGAAAAACGCGTTTCAGGATTTTTTGAAATTCAAGCCCCACCTCGATTTTCTAAAATCCACCCGAGCGAAGCCGGGGCGGGTCAGCTAGTCTGATATAAAGTAAGTCTGTGGTCTTACCTAAAGAGGATATTTGTTTGGCATACTGTAAAGCAACTTTCTTCAAATAATCAGAATGCTCTTCAGAAATGAACAGGCCCATGAAGTTCTGTGATATGTAAGACTCCAGTTCCAGAGGAGTTTCAGGAGGCTGCCCCACAACCTCTATAGTTTGCTTGATTGATTTTGCCAGTTGGAGAGATATGCCATCTTTTGCCTGTTAACAATCAGTGGAAACATGTTTATCTGGCGGTGTAGGGTGGTAACTAGCTGCACTCATATAGCCTCCTACCAGACAAACCACTTAGAATTATTTAAGCTAATATGTTGTGTGATGTACCACAACATATTCATCATCATGATCAACCCATCGCCGGCTCACCTCTCAGCGTGAGAAGAGTTTTGGCCCGTTTACCACGCTGGCCATGTGCGGATTGGTAGACTTGACACACCTTTGAGAACATTATGGAGAACTCTCGGGCGTGCAGGTTTCCTCACGATGTTTTCCTTCACCGTTATAGTGATATTTAATTATTTAAAACGCACATAACTCCGAAAAGTTAGAGGTGCATGCCCGGGATCGAACCCCCGACCTCCGATTAGGAGGCGGATACCCTAACTGACATATTAGTATAATCATTCTATGTGAGTTAACTTACCTTGAAAAATGGCACAAGAGTAATATGAGGTGGAAAGTTATGTGCACCATTCCACCCTGTAGCTATAGACTTTTCCCAGAAGCTTTGAAGCTGAGCCAACAGTCGCCCAGTGGGGTTAGCATACAATATGTACTCTCTAGGTTGCTCTGTGTCTATGTAAGCATCATTTACATGTGTTAGGAGCCAGTCTGAAGCTAATTGGACGCTGCGATCACCTGTCGCTGCTAAAGCTTTTTGGCTAAAATGTGAATTATTGTTATTATTATTATTTTTAATAGACTAAGCCACTTTCGCTGATGCGTCTATATCAGAAGTGCTTCGAGTTTTCCAAATGTTTGTCCAATCTATTGTTGAACTGTAGGGCGATTGTCTAAAACCTGCATCAATCATTATTACAATCTCAATTTGGTTAATGGTTAATGCTCGCTCACTATTTGCTACAATGCATTGTTGCAACAAGAATCGCACAAATTCAGCCAATCAGACCAATTGAGATTGTAATAATGATTGATGTAGGTTTTAGACAATCGCCCCGCGGGTTAACAGAACTTGACATAACCACATCCTTAGGCAATTTATTCCATATGTGAACAACTCTGTTGGTCAGAAAATGTTTTAATGGATTTGGAATAGGTAAATATTTTTCATTACTTTGCTAAAATAGTTTTTTTTTTTTTTTGTTCTTCTGGCTTTACACAGATTAGCCAATGTCAGGTTTGTTATTTATTAAAGTTTAAAGTTAGGGAAACTATGGATAAAATTGAAAAATCGGGATTTGGAATTTGAAAGGAAAAGGATAAGGTTTTCACTAATCTAATAATAATATACCCACATATATACTATAACTTGATATCATTTTTTTCTAGGAACAAAGCTAGAACTTTATAAATATTTGAAGAATTAGTATATAATAAACAAACTATAGATGTAGGAAATGGTATATGCAATGATTCGAGATGAGCAAGAAAGGCAGACCGATCATACAAAGTGCATGCAAAGAAAATATGGTTCAAGTCCCCATACTCCCCACAGGAACAGTAAGGATCGGGAACAATTTTCATCTTGTACAAATGGGCTGGTGTACAAACATGACCCAAGCGTATTCTACACAGAACAGAGGTGACAGTTTTGGAGAAAACTAATCGACTGAACCATGGTTTTCTCGGAATGGACGTCTGAATTTTTCTATAATGTTTACCTACTGAACTATCGTTATTCCATACCCCATCCCAGGTTTCATACAAATATACTTTGGATAAATTTATCAGGTCAGAACAATAATTGGTGTATGGGACAGTATCTCCAATGCGTATAGCCTCATTTGCCAATTGATCAGCTCTTTCATTTCCGAGAATGCCCACATGGCTTGGTACCCAAGCTAGGACAACATCGCAATTTCTCTGTGAACATTTATATAAAAGATCTCTAATCCCAAAAACAATTGGAGACTGTTTATGGGATTTGAATGGAAATCTATTAATAGCTTCTAAAGCACTGCGGGAATCAGAAAATATTATGGTTTTCGGTATCTTTAAAATTAAAACATATTCTAAAGCTTTAAGTAAACCATAACATTCACCGGTGTAAACGGAAGTTTCAGGTGGAAGTTTAATTTGTTGTATACCTTTATATTGTGAATGATATACCCCAACCCCAACACAACTCTTATCCTCATGCTTAGAAGCATCTGAGAACACATAGTGCCTGTCGGGCCATTTATTATTGACGATGTTAGTAAATTCCTGTTTTGGATTAAGGTTATCTTTTAATTTTAATCCTATATCGAATTTAATTTGCGGGACAGCAATAAGGCTTTTGTTGTTATGCTGGTATAGAGGAAGAGTAATACTTCGATGGGTGGGAGCTCCCAAACTTTCATATTTTCTAAGACTTTTTACAAGACATGGAGAGTCTTTATGGGTCCAGTAATTGCAGGTATCAACCTGATATGCAAGTTGTCGTACTTTTGAAAATAACGGATGGGAACTTAGCTGTAATGTACGAAAAAAGTATTTATCACAGAGGAATTGTCTTCTCATATATAGGGGCGGATCACAACATTCCACCTGAAGACAATTTGTCGGAGCCGATTTCATCGCACCTGTAACTAACCTCAAAGCCTTCGACTGGATCATATCCAGCTTTTTAGCTGCAGTTGTATTACCAGGGTGTAATAAGAATGTTCCATAGTCTAAAACACTTCTTATTAAAGCATTATATAACAATCTCATTGTAAAAGGGTGTGCACCCCACCATACTCCTGTAAGGCACCTTAGAATATTCAAATTTCGCTCACACCTTAATGAAACATATTCAAAATGAGGAACTCCAGTAAGTTTAGAATCTAATATTACGCCTAAAAATTTTGTCTTATCTTTAACTGCTAGCGGAATACCATTGTAATTAATATGAAGAGATGGGAGATTTCGCTTTCGAGAAAATACTACAACAGAGCTTTTAGATGGTGACAAATCTAGTCCATTATTATATAACCAACACTTTAAAGCATTTAACGCTAAAGTTAACAATTCACTAATATTATCCAAAGATGGCCCAGCAACATATAAAAGCAAATCATCTGCATATTGAAGCACATTTGCATATCTGCTAACAGAAATGTCCAAATCGTAAGTATAAATGTTATATAATATAGGGCTCAAAACAGAGCCTTGTGGCAAACCCTTCCACACAGTTCTATATATAATTTCATTTTCAGACGAATCTAACGAATACTTTATATATCTTTCGTACAACATATTTACAATAAAATTAATTAATAAATTAGGAATATTCAGGGCTAGCAATTTATTTTTTAAAATCGAGATATTTACATTATCATAGGCGGCATTTATGTCTAGGAAGGCAGCAACCAAAGACTCATTTTTAGAAAAACTTAGTCTTATGTCTGTGGTAAGAACGCTCAAGCTGTCAAGGGTACATTTACCTTTCCTAAAACCAAACTGGTTTCTTGATAATAATGTATTATGTTCTAAAAACCATTCCAGCCTGATTTTAATGAGGTGTTCAGCAGTTTTAGCTAATACCGACGATAATGCTATTGGCCTATACGATGTTGGATCTGAACTCGATTTATTCGGCTTCTGTAATAAGATCAAAGTTTGGGACCTCCAGGATTCGGGGACGATACCCGCCATCATAACGTTGTTGATCAAAGAAAGGTAGTACCTGAGGATATTGTCGTCAAGATTCGATAAGAAGGAATAAGGAATCCCGTCTTCCCCTGGTGCTGAATCCTTAGTCGATGACAGTACGCCTTTCAATTCGTTAAGTGTAAATGGCGAATTCAAATCTACATTATTATAATTATCATTAGATACTATTAGGGGCGTTAAGGCCATGGGACATTCAGGTACATAAGGAGGACCCAAACGATCCATGATTTGCTCTGCTAGAGCTGGAGATATTTTATTCTGTTGTGAATCTTTAAATGCAGATCTAAACCTTCTTATATTTTGCCAAACAATTGAAGGTGAAACATTAGGATTCAAGGATTTACAAAACCTGTGCCATCCTTCATATTTCTTTACCCTAAGTAGCTCCTTAGTGGTATTGGCAATTTTTAAGTAATTATCAAAATTTTCATCCGTCATATTTTGACAAAATTGTTTTTCTGCTGCTTTCCTTTCTTTAACAGCATTAGTGCACTCTACATCCCACCATGGTGGAGATGGAATAAATTCCATGCACTCACCCCTTTTTACTGGAAAAGTTTCATCTGCAGCTTCAATTAAAGCTGCAGATAAAGCTTGTGAGGATTCTAATATATTCAAATGACTAATTTCAGGTAAATTATTGATTTTCTTTTCAACAGCTGCACTATACAAACTCCATTTTGCATCTGTCAGTTTATGTTTTAAACGTGGCTGTCTTACATGTTTTAGAGGTTTTTCAAAAGGGAAAGTAATAATTAGAGGGTAGTGATCACTACCACCAGTAGATTCAGCGGTTGACCAGGTGAGAGATGAAGCTAGATCAGGAGTGCAAATGGACAAATCTGGAGCACTAGTTGTCCGTGCCAACCGTGTTGGAGACCCAGTATTAAGAATGCACAAGTTATGGGAGCTTATTAAATCTAACAACTTTTCTCCATAGAAGGTTGATGTGGAACATCCCCATAATTCGTGATGAGAGTTAAAATCCCCTAAACATAAAAATGGTTTCGGTAAAAAATTAAAAATTTCATTTATTTCATTAAAGATTTCATTATTAGGACGAGAGAAATATATAGATACATAACATATACTATTTACAATAACTGCAATAACAGATAAGTTATCGCTATGTACAGGTAGAGTGATAGGTGTAAATGTCAGAGTATTTCTGATGAGTATGGCCACTCCGCCATACCCATCAGGTCTGTCTTCTCTGAGACAAACATACCCCGGCATTTTGAACAAATATTCCCCTCTCAACCATGTCTCTTGGAGACAGATTAGAAAGGGATCATGTTTATTAATAAGATATATTAAGTCTTGTTTTCTACTGTTGAGGCTCAGGCAATTCCACTGAATCACTCTGGCTCTGTGATCCATTATTATTAGAGATTTGATATAAGGCTTCAATTACTGTGGCAACGTGGGACGGTGTAACTATATTTGATTGTGATAATAATTGAATTAATATTTTAATAATGTCTGCCATGTTCATGTTATTTTCAGAATTATTATTATTAAAATTAAACTTTTGTTTAGGTAAAACAGGATCTCTTATTATTTCTGAGTGAGCAGAGCGGTCATAGCCTTTGCTATGCTTTGAGGGTGATCTTGGCTTTATAAAGACTGTTTTTTTATACGAATTCGGCACTGAATTTGAACTAGATGGAAGTTTAGATTTTTGGGGACCATGTATATCCTGTGATGAAGAGGATGGCACAGGCGTTGAAACCAAAGCTTCGGCATATGACATGTTTGAAACTGGTGGATGTATTTTAATTGCTTCCATATACGAAATACAACTTTTGCTCATGGTTTCTTTTATTGCTCTCTGTCTGTTATGCTCTAAGCATTTTTTATTTATGGCTTGATGGGAACCTTTGCATAGGCAACACCGGTAATACTCTTCCTCTACCTGACAAGTGTCGCCAGAATGCCCTTGGCTACATTTATAACACTTTGGCACTGACCGGCACTGATTTTTGACGTGTCCAAAACGGCAACACTGGTAGCATTGCACAGTGGGGTAAATATATAACTCTACAGGTAAAGCAGTGTAGCACATATATACCCGGGTAGGCAGTATTTGCCCATCAAAAGTAACTATTACCGTCCCCGTGTTAATGAATTGGTTTACATCATTCACTACAATTTTTCTTTTCATCCTCCTGATTTTAATGATTGGTCCGCAACCAAGTGGAACACTCATATTGAGTAAGACTTCCTCTTCAGACCAATCATTAGGGACACCTTTTACCACACCCATGCGAGTAACATTAAATGTGGGTATAAACGCCCTGTATTTTGCGGGTTCAAGTATTGGGTTTGTTAAAAAATTGTTGGCATCCAAGTAGGTAGAAAACGCCATACTAATGCGATTTCTACCTACACGTTTTACGCTTCCGTTCACAACACCACTAAATTTGTTGTTTTTTAAAAATCTACCAAAAGTTATTGGGTGTAGAGTTGTTGAGCTATCAGTTTTTTCAATTTCTTTTTGTACATGTATTACATATGGGGCATTGTCGGATTGTTGATAATAAGCACGACCAATTGGCACACGCTTTGGCAATGAAGATTGATTACTATTATCGGTGGGATTTGTGGATTCAGTTTGTGGATTTGGGTAAGGGGTATTCTGAACTTTATTATTGTCAGGTTCACACTTGCATTCACAACTGTACCTTTCTCTTCCATCTCGACCTTTTGTTTTCCTTTTTCTTTTGTTACAGGTCATACAAATGCGTGAAAATATTTTTCTTTTTAACGGTTGGTCGGCATTGGACACAACGGAAACGTCAGTGTCCATTGACGACTCAACTGCCGCAATTAATACGTCCATTTTAGATGTAATATTCAACGATCCTAGGGGATCAGACCCCCGGGATCGGGAGGCCGAGTTTCCATAAGTTTGAAATGAAAACTATACTAAATTTAAAAACTTACCTATATATACAGCTAACTACAATGAAAATGTCACTAAAACTACAATATTAACACTATAAAACAACACCAATCCTTTTCCAAATTGAATTTACAAATTAATAAAATCAAAGCACGAAAAATTCACGTCCGCCAAGTACGAAGTTTCCCGCCCTTTTTTCGCTAAAATAGTTTGACTGTAAAGTTGTAAACAAAACTAACACTAAATTAAAAGGAATGTAAAATGGTCCATAATAAAAAAACATTGCGAGAAACTTACAAGATGCTTGCAATGAAGAGGAGTATGTTGGGAATAAAACTTAGAAAAAGAATCAAGAGTTCAGAGATAAGAAAGGAAACTAAAGGAGAAAACTTTCTCATATTGACCATCAAAAATGGGACTGGACAGGTCATATGCAACATTGCAAATTAATCAAATAGAGCAAACAAGTCACTCTATGGTATGGTGCTAGGAGACAGGGACGACCAACCAGAAAACAACATCCATCGGACATTGGGTCCTTTCTGGACAAGGGTTGCAGCAGACAGATTCTAATGGCGAAAGTTGGAGGCCTATGCTACCAGGTACACAGAATTAAGAGACATTATTTAGAAAACAAAAATTCTCAAGTAGGTATGTCCTACCTATAATATATATGTAGGTACATAGTTATAATATGTTCAAATTATCTATTTTTGAGGACTACTGGTTAGGTTAAGTTTGGAAATAAAAGGCTATTTTATTCAAATATTACTTTTTCATTTTTTTTATTATTTTTTACTCTAATTTTTATTTATTTTCTTTTGTTTTTGTTTTATTTTTTTACTATTAATTTGTTTTACTAGTGTAGATATATTATACAATATACATTTTAAACCTACTACTACTACTTTCATGCATTCCTAATCCTATGCTTAAAACCATGGACTTAAAAGTTTTAAGTTATGTCAAGATTTGTAATTAGGTATTTATTTTGTACTTACGCTCGGTTTTTAGGGAATCCCATTTGTAATAATATCTCAAGAGGTGTCGCATCTTGTTGTTTAGATACCTTACTAGATGTTGAAATTTTTCGTGGTGGAAGATTAGCCATATTCGCAAGCTTTGACAAGTTACATTTATTAAAAAATTTAGGAAAATACGAATACATAAATAGTAAATCACGAAAATTGTGAAACTACCTGCTAAGTGCTAGGATAACATATTAGGCACCCACCAAAGAGAATATAATCACTACGTTTGGTACCACAAGTAGGAATCTGTGTTGTACCCCTACATAATACATTCAATGTACTCTGTGCTGTGTGGTAGTCGGTAGGAATTCTGTGACCCTGACAAGTGACATGCTCTTTGTTGTGATGACCATAGATATAACCATAGCCCATAGTCCGAGGTTACATATCGTAAAATTTCTTGCACTAGCAACACCAGAACATTGCCCATAATTTGGTCTGTAGCTTGTCTGTAGTGTAACTCTGTGATAATAATCCAAATTATAGTCTGTGGTTTTTGTTTTGAATTTGTTGATTTGTTGGGAGATATCTCGTTTCACGTTAAATTAATTAGTAACCAGAATATTGTTATAAAAAACTGAAGATATAGAAGAAACCTTTAAAATGTATTTAAGGTATTATTTGAATGAAAACGGTGACAGACAATACACTCTAGCGGTAGGTAAAATACATGATTATAACCTATAACCGCATGTTTACTTAAAACAGTAGTAGTAGGTAGTACATAGTAGTTGTTCAATTTTACTTCTAAAATGCACTAATTTCTATGTTTCAGACAATAGATCCGAATGGGAAACCTACGCTATCAGCCCATCCAGGTATAATTAACATAATCTGCCAAATAGATTTCCGGGCTGGGACTAAAAGTTACCTATGTCAATGTCCGGGACGAAAGCTACCTGTGTACCAAATTTCATATAAATCATTTAAGTTGATGGACCGTTAAGAAACCTGTGGGAACTCTTTAATTTTCCGGGATAAAATGTAGTCTATGTTCGTCCCTAGGATGTAAGCTAAATCTGTACCAAATTCCATCCAAATCGGTTGGAATGTTGGGCTGTGAAAAGCTAGCAGACATACAGACAGACACACTTTCGCATTTATAAAATTAGTATGGATATTTTTCATATTTTAAAGGAAAGAAGAAAAGAAATTTTTTGTTTAAGTGTACATTGCATAGAGTAGGTATAGTATAAAGTCCTAGTCACATAAGGACCACTGTTAAAAACTCACTTGCCATTATTAAAATTACAATGCGCTATACCACTCATAGACAAAACACAAACGAGCCATCTCGCTTGCTCGCCACCATCTCTATTGTAACCATTAGTTTGTGTCTAGCAACGGTTATAACACAGTGTTTATATAATAGATGCGCCTTCTTTTGTTTATATCCATGAAAATAAATGTTTTTTGATTCAGGTTTTATAGAAAATTAGATTTTGATCATTCAAAGATAGAACACAAAGGGAACTAGGTACATTATTTTACTTATAATTCTTGCTTCAAACTATATTTCTTTGCCACAATGTCGTAAGCGTAAGCCTATAAGGACCACTATATATGGGTTTGTATTAAGAGTCCGATTTTATTACGAGACGTGGCCTAAAACACAATTTCTTTACATTGTCATATTCTTAAAATATTATGTGTTACGGTTTGCCATCTGTGGTTAAAGTCTGAATATATAGTTTAGTAATAGAAATCTACGTATTTGTAATTTTTATTAAGCCTTTTTTAAACTGCTTCTCAAATAGTTAAAAAAGAAAAACTGCTTGCTTTTTCCACCATGCATATTGCATAGGATCTTCATAAAATTTTATTCTTAGTAGCTGGGTTTGGAATTTTATAGATCAATAAATTTCCTAATTCTAAGCTTTTCAATAAAGGCCCTTATTAGGGGTGCACTACCTTATTTTTGTCCCAATATACTTAGTTTTGATGTAGAAAAGTAGGGATGAAAAATACTGAATGTTTTCACCATTTTTCTCTATGAAATACTATTAAAATTACAATAAAAATATGTCTAAAATGAACATAATTTAATTGTTTAGGACTTGGCTGGGCTAGGAGCTACATTTGTTTAAAGTTTACTGATTCTTTCACAATCATTGAAAATTTTAGAATGTGTGAGAGAAAAGGAAACTTAGGTACTAACCACAGCCCCTAAATGTTTTAAAGAATTAATGCATATGCCTTAATCCTGTGTTCTATATTTGTGTGTTCTGTATTTACAGCACGCTTCTCCCCAGAAGATAAATATTCCAGACAAAGGATAACTATCAAGAAACGATTTGGTCTACTCCTCACCCAGCAGCCAGAACCTATCCATTAATCTGATATCATGATAGATTTTTATTAATTTTGTTTAACCATAATTAAGTAAATGTAAGCTATAAATAAATAAATTTCATTTTATCTTTCATTGGTTCTTATTTTTTGGACTCATTATTTTTGTTGGTTTAGTGCTAGTCCATCATCCATGCAGGTATTGCAGGTTGTCTAGTTTCTATCGGAATTTTGTGAGTATTGACATAACTATACCTAAAAACAAATACATGCTGTAAAATAAGGTGAGAGCATTCGATGGGTGAGGTAAATCCATACTTCCATAAGTCCTATCTAACTATGCAAATTAAATAATAGTAATAATTAATGTGTAAGTGTCTGTCTGCTGTTATCATGGCTCAGTAACAAACAAAATAATTTACTCCATAGTGATTATATACTCTTTGATTTACTCTAGGGAGCTCAGTAACTTAATTGATTTTGACGAAATTTTATATACTATAGCATGCATCCTGGAGGGACTAAGGCTACTTTTTGCCTTGGAAAATAAGAGTTCCCAAGGTTCCACAGGGTTTTCTAAAAGCCTAAGCGATGAAGTAGGTTACGGGCATTACAGATCATCTGCTTGGTAGAGAGAGCTTTCATGTCGAGGTCGAGGTTGGACTGAACTCTGAAGTTACTTTTCCCCGGAAAATCAGTTCCCATGGATTTAGATGGCTAGCAGCTAGCACCCAGAGCTGGAAAGCCAGTTAAAAAAAGTCAACTGTCAATCTGATGTCTAACTCGCAGTGTTTCTACCTTTTATTTCTGGTCGGTGGTGTTTCTAGGGATTTCAGGGATTTCGCTCTGTTTTAGGATGAAACTATTAATATTAATTATTACATTTATATTGACAGGAATTTAGTTAGATGAATAAAATAAAATAAATTAGAAAAATCTCAAAAAATAAATTTACCTACCTAGTTACTCAAAAATAAAATAAAAGTGAGCGGAGCGAGGAGGAGGACAATATCATCCAAGGGTGTACTTTTAGGCTTTTTGGCATCCTCCGAAGTCCGAAATCAAATCTGTTATCTAGTTATCACTCTACGAGTAAAGCCGTGCGCGGTGCGGTCAAGCGCGAGCGGTCAGTAATTTTTTAATGGTAATTCCTACAGAAATTAGGGTAAAACTAAACTGGTAAGTGGGAACACTGAAGCTCATGAAAACAGAAAAATGTTGTGGGAAAATTGTTTTGATAATATTGTTTTGTACGGATTTGTGAAATTATCCATTAAATAATAGTATTATCCAATGAAATAAATACTATATCCCAATGTTGTGATTTTGAGATCGAACATGGCCACTAAAAGAGACGAGCTAAAGGTATATTGGAATAAAATTAACTATGCTTATCCCATTCTCAATGATGCGCTTTTTACCGACTGTTCGGACGCCGAATATGAAGAAATACAGCAAATAATTGTCGGTCTGGGTGTCCAGATAAAGATTCGGGATCTCATTTTAGTCCACACCGAGAAATATATGCGTCAACATGTTGCTCCAACGTTTTGGTCGAAGTTTACAAAAACTGATGAAGAAGTCAAAGGATTTCAACTTTTCAAGACTGCGGTCAACGACCTATACGAAGCCATGTCAAGCTTCAAACCCATGATGACCAGACTCACAATTTTAAATAAGAGCTGCTGTGATAACAAACCAATGTATGGGGAACGAGATGTCATGTCTGGTTTCAAACAACTTCTCCGTGCCACTCTGCTATCACAACTGCCACTCGATTTCCAAGTTATAATCAATCATTTTTATAAAGTATCGTTCAACGTGTTTGACAATGCAGAATATCAAAACTCTGATATGGGTGAGGATGTGATGTGTTCAGGCTGTTGGAACGAGTATTCAGATTGCAACTGTGCCTATATTGTGAAAGTATTTCATAGCACAAATAGTAAGCTTGTGGAACTCACGCTTCTTGAACGACTGACCGGACAAGTGTTAACTAACTTTATACAGCAAAGAATCGAACTTCACATCCTGAAACTTTGCACCGGCACATTTGATGTTTCCCACATAGGTTTTCTGGAGAACTGGTTAGACACAACAATTATGTCGTGGCTGACACGAATCTACTGCGCTGGATCCTCAAAAGCACCTAGTGTAGATAAAAATATTCTACAGGCTGTTGCCAAATTCAAACAGAAGCTAAGTTACTACTTGTACCACAACTACACAAAATTACGAATCGACCAGTTGTTCAACATAATAATAGAGTATCCAGATTCTCAACCAGCGGTTGATGATATAAAATTATGCTTGGATAAGACAGACCTGCGTGCTACACTGTGTAAGAAGTTACAGAATGCATTGGAGACGAGACTGCTGCATCCCGGTGTGAACACACCTGACATTTTGACAGCTTACATTTCTGCAATAAGAGCGTTAAGACACCTTGATCCTTCAGGAGTCATTCTAGAGACAGTGACAAAGCCTGTTCGTAATTATTTGAGGAACAGGGAGGATACAGTGAGGAGTGTTGTTAGCAGCTTAACAGAGGAGGGTGCGGGGAGTGAACTGGCCGAAGAATTAGCTAAATTTGCTGCAGAAACTGATGATGACCATGAAAAGGAAGAAGATTGGGATAATTGGGTACCAGATCCTAAAGACGCAGATCCCAAGGTCAACGGTACTGACAGAAAAGCAAATGACATCATATCCATGCTCGTAAATGTTTACGGAAGCAAGGAATTATTTGTAAATGAATACAGAACACTGCTAGCTGACAGACTTCTAGCCCAAAGTGTAATCAATACAGAAAAGGAAATAAGATACTTGGAGTTATTGAAATTGAGATTTGGAGAGTCCCAGTTACATTTCTGTGAGGTAATGTTGAAGGATGTTTCTGATTCAAAGAGAATTAATGCACTAATACAACAAGATTCAAACTTTGAATCATTGAACAACAAGTTTGCTTCTAATGCAATGATTCTATCTGCACAATTTTGGCCACCGTTTAAAGACGAGAGCTTAGAGTTACCAGACGAAATTAAACAACATTTTGATGCATACACAAAGTCCTACGAGGCACTTAAAGGTAACAGAACTTTGAACTGGAAGCCACATTTGGGTAATGTGAACATAGAAATTGAGATTGGAGAGAAAAAGCTAGACTTAACTGTGTCACCATTCAACGCAACATTGATAATGCATTTTCAAACCAAACCAGAATGGTCGCTAGAAGAGCTACATCAGATTATGAAAGTGCCTATAACTATTTTGCGAAGGAAAATTACTTATTGGCAATCTTTGGGGATTATTTCTGAGAAAAGTACAGACAATTATGTTTTAATAGAAGGTAGCGATGGGAACAAGTCCAGTTGTGCGACAAACCAAGTCCAAGATATGATATGTGAAGATGAAGAAAGCGAGAGTGTCATGGCCTCCGCACATGATCAAAGAGAAGGGGAATTACAAGTTTTCTGGTCGTACATTGTAGGGATGTTAACCAATTTGGATTCTTTACCTTTGGAGCGCATCCATCAGATGCTGAAGATGTTTGCTTCTCAAGCTCCAGGAACTGAATGCAGCCTTCAGGAGTTGCGACAGTTTTTAGACACTAAAGTACGCACACATCAGCTTGTCTTACAAGCTGGCATGTATAAATTACCTAAGACTTAATAAATGTATAAAGTAGTATTACAGAGTTTTGCTGTTTGTGATAGTCTGTTTTTGCCTCCTCATTTCTAATTCAAACTGCGATGAGTTGGAACGCTCTTACAGCATCAGTTTCCAATTATAACAACATGGGTATTATCAAGTCAATAGGCATCTTTTAGGCAAGCGCGCTGCATCTTAGGCTGCATCACTTGCCACCAGGTCTGATAGCAGCCAAGCACTAGTCCATAAATAATAATAAAAGACTTAGTGGTTAGGATGTCGGGCTTCTATTCGATCCCAGGCTCGCACGTCTAATTTTTCAGAGTTATGTGCGTTTTAAGCAATTATAAATATCATGTGTTTAGCGGGAAGGAAAACATTGTAAGGAAACCTGCGTAGCCCAGCATGGTGGACTGTGGCCTAAGCCCTTCTCATTCTGAGAGGAGACACGTGTTCAGTAGTAGGCCGGCGCGCGATGGGTTGAAATGAGATGATCCATCTAAGAAATTTTCGAGGCAGTAAATAGGTTGTAGAAAAGAAAACGAATTTTAAGTTTTATGGAACTTTATTTTGCATGGTTTATATAAAAAATTTGGTTACACTGATGTCTGTGGATTAATAATATCTGGGAAATTTATTGTTAACATAAACAATTCTTAAGCTTTACTTATATACTTACACTGTAGAAGAAAATAAATACATAATAATAAATTAATTATTACCCCATAATACCACGCCAATGCTATAAAACATTATTAACATTTTAATACATAATCTTGTCAGTCTTAACATCTATTAAATACTGTTAAAATAGGGAATACATACCTACTATAACAAATAATTAAAATAAAATTAAAAATACCTGTGCCGTGTTGGAGACCCCAAAGTTGCGAACCGATTTAAATATGGTCCTGAGCTTCGGTGCCACAAACAAAAATAGCTCTAGGTGTTCTTTTTTGATCCATACTTAATATTATAAATGCGAAAGTGTGTCAGTCTGTCTGTCTGCTAGCTTTTCACGGCTCAACCGTTCAACCGATTTTGACGAAATTTGGTACAGAGATAGCTTGCATCCTGGGGAAGGACATAGGCTACTTTTTATCCCGGATAATTAACGAGTTCCCACAGGATTTTTAAAAACCTATATCCAAGCGGACGAAGTAGCGGGCATCAGCTAGTAATAAATAAAGGTGACGTAAAACTTCTAGTTCGCTCTGAAGTTGCAACGACCGCTTGTTTGCACCTGTGCAGCACAAAGTACCTACTTTTGTTTGGAAAATCAAATAAGAAAAAATTAAGAAGTACTTTTTAATACTTTTGCCAGCGTTGCAACTTCAGAGTGAACTAGAAGTTTAGCGCGATACTGAAAAGTAATACAAGCGTACAATAAAATTATATACTTAGTGGAATGTACCAATCAACAAAACAAAAAATACATTTAATATTAAATTAAATGCAAGCTTACATTTTGTTAATAATAATCTCAAATACACACTGAAGAAAAAAGTACTTTGGGAATATTTTAGTATAACAAAGAAAAATGTTGCAAAATACATACTTAATTTTTTACTTTAAGTTTAGTACCTGTGTAAAATATGTATTTTACACTCACCAAACTTCAAAATTTGAAAATGAAATCGCATTTGGATTTTGGAATCTTCTAACCGAATCACTATAATAGCACCAATTATTTCACCAAATCCAGAACAGAATAGAATAGAAGAAGTTATAGGTATACACGGTTTCACTGTGACGACTCGTGAGGCATGGCGCGGGTTGCGAGAGGATGACAGTTGACGTAAAAACCGGTCAAGTGTGACTCTGACTCACATACAAAGGGTTCCGTATCATCGTACTAGAAATAACCTTTTTTTTAAAATTTAACACAAATTCATAGGTATCGGATTTTTTCCCTTTACTTGTGCTATAAGACATTGCTACCTACCTGTCAAATTTATGATCCTAGGTCAACGGCAAATACCCTATAAATAATATAAGTTTTGATTCCCTTGACGGATTTTGACAGACACAGAAAATGATTTGATCCTATAAATGCTCTGTTTTCTCTGGAGATAAGGAACCTTAAAAAATCAAGGAAATCAATGCTACCCTCCCGCAACCCGCTGCCTTCCCTCTCAGTCAAGCGGTACATGAGTAAAACAAGTTAAAATAACAATAACAGACTAACTTGTTCTTAATCATATAGTATTTCTATCAAATAAAAGCTTAAAAAATATTCGATTCTACTGAGATATATTTAAAACCCAACTTTCTGTACTAATTCGGTTGTACATAATTTGTAAACAATATTCACAGGACAAATAATAGTTCAATCTTTACTATAGCGCAACTTTTAGGCCTGTCAATTTAATTTAGTTTAGTGATTTGTGTGCAGCCAAATTAGAACCATTAGGTATAGTACGCGACAGGTCGAGATGCTAGTCGGGGTATGAGGGACACACACACACACACGCTCCACATAACAAATCCCGCACCGGGTTAGCGCGGGAGCTGTGCAGGGCATCCCAAACTGGATTGCCATCTCGTCCTGTCGCGCACTATATGAAATAGTGACTTAAAAAGTTTATGAGTTTTGCAAAATTTCTGAAAATAATAACTATAGGCAACATAGTGACTGTCGGTTTCACAAGTTTTTCATGAGAAACGGATCTCTAGTCAAATGTTTATGAAGAAATCTTCATTTATAGTACCAACATAATATAGTTGAATTTATTGGGATGGATAAGAGTATTACGTTGAAAAACTAAAGAAATCTTTAAAGAGGCGACGGTATAACATACATTTATATCTAGTATTTAAAGATCACACAGCATCCAAATGGCATACAATAACGACAGACATTAAGATAAAAACTCAACACTGGACTGCGATACCAAAGGATAACAGCGAAAACATACAAACAATTGAAAACGTAAGTATAATCTATTTTTTCATAGCTGACTTATGTGGTAAACAAATCTTAAATATATAAAAGGAAAAGGTGACTGACTGACCTATCAACGCACAGCTCAAACTCCTGGACTGATCGGGCTGAAATTTGGCATGCAGATAGCTGTTATGACGTAGGTATCCGCTAAGACAGGATTTTTGAAAATTCAACCTCTAAGGCGGTGAAATAGGGGTTTGAAATTTGTGTAGCCCAAGTGGACAAAGTCGCGAGCATAAGCCAGTGGCATAATATAACTCCTCGGACAAATGTGTAAGTGATGCGCATTATCAAGACGTTCCAGTTTATTTTTCTCTCAGTACCTATCACGACTTTTTAAAGTATTAAGCGTGGCTCATGCTTGTTTGCGAGAATCGTGTTGTACTTTTTAAAGCTAAGGGAATAGATCATGAATTATGATGAAGTTCTAGGTCTTGTAATAGAGCGATTTGATTTGACTTAACAAGCGTTATGTCATGAGTATGTTTCCACTTTAAGCCGATTGTTTAAGAACAGTATTTATACAATAAAAAGTTTCAAGTACAAGTACACAAATAAATAGTACTCTATTAGCCTACAACAGTTAAAGCTCTACAGTTAAATTACATATGTACAGACAATTCGGTGTCTAGCATCGAAGCAATTACAGTACGCGGCAGAAAATAATGTACATCTACCTTTAGAAGGAGATAGCGGATTTGTAGAGCATTCCCTCTGTCGTTGAGACGGACAAAACATCATATAGGTACGTGTGTCAGAGGCAACTCTCTACAAAGCCGAAATGTCATTCTAAAGGCCGATGCACATTATTTTCTGCCACGTACAGTACTTCCTTTTGGCTTAGGACCACTAGTTTGATAGCTACAGTATGACAAACGCAATCGCCTTTGATTGGCCGAACAATCTCTAAACTAAAATGTCAGGTCTATATGTATTGTTATCCCTTTCACAGTTTTCTCTGCGAAAAAGGATTGCACCAGATTTAGACCTGTCCATTTAGCGAGTTTTGCTTGGAGATTGTCAGGCAGAATTACATTAGCCGGCAATAAATATTGTACATCGACCTTTAGAATGAGATTTCGGCTGTGTAGAGCTTTGTCTCTGTCACTCATTGACGTTTTATCGGTCTCAACGACAGAGACAACGCTCTACGAAACCGCTATCTCTTTCTAAAGGCTGATGTACAATATTTCCTGTCAGGTAATGTAGCTGCCATGTGGCTAATTTTGTTGTAGACCATCTCAAAACTAAAATAACAGGTTTAAATCTAGTGTTATCCTTTTTCGCAGAGAACATTATGAAAAGGACAACAAACAATAAATATGATTTGCCACTTCTGTTTAGAGATCGTGTAGAACAGAATTAGCTGTCTCACTTGGCTGAGATGCATTGATGGAGTAAGCATACCATAAATTCAGTCAATTGAGATTTGTAGCATTGATTGATGCTTATCCACAACCGACTATCAGTAATTTAGGATTGCGAGATCGCAACGTGAAAATCATAAGTTCGTTGCTACGGCCGAAGTGAGAAGCATCTTACATAATATACAGGGTGTAGTTAGAACGCTAGCAAAAATGAAGACAAGTGATAGTACTGATGATTACTGATAAGATAGCAGCAGAAAAGAAAAACGGGAAAAACCTGTATTTCTTTAAAGTTCGCAATATACACTAGAACGTTGCGTAGATAGGTGCTGCGCGGTCAATGCCACGTCGTAGGCGGTGCATTGACCCCCAAGTTTTGCACGCGCATTGCAGGCTTGAAAAATAATCACAACAAGTATAAGGCAAATGGGTATTGGATTGTGTTTAAGTAGTATAATAAAATGATAGTGCTATGTTTTTGCTAGCGTTTTAATTAAATTAAATACCCTGCATTTTTGGGCTAGTTTTTCTTCTTACGCTGATGATCAATATTCATGCAAGCATTCCTGAATAACGCTGCCTTATTCATTCAATGATTAATAAATATATTTATATTTAAACACATTAGAGACAGAAGCTGGAAGTTTAGAAAAACTTACTTAGTTTAGTTAATATTTTAAATGCAATAAATCTATGTATTTATATTAAATAGCTTATTTCTTACATAATAAATTATTAAGTACAAAAAATTTCATTAAGTCCATATTATATTTTACTTTAGTGTAAACAATCTCATCATGGACGACATTAGTTACACTGACCATAAATTATGCCTAATATTAATATAATAATCTAATATTAATAATAATAATCAAATTCATTATGTTTGCAACTCGCTATGAAGTTAAACATCATGAAATGGGTATCAACGGAATATGATATAATCAATCTATCTGTAACCTATTGCTAAGTTATCAAGCAACATTGTTATTTGTCAAAAGAAACCATACAATAACGTATTTGACAACTAGTCAAATCAGTAACTTTTTATCAAATGTCAAAACACGCACTTAGTATGCGATATTCTATGAAATACTGGAATGTGACGTCACATCATAATGACGTACTTTTTTAGTTTCATCGACAATTTAAAATTGTTATTACACTTAAAACTAAGAGAGGACGTGGATTTTACGTATTTTGGAAAACTTATTTAATAATCACTGAGAAATAATTTATTTTTGATGTAGTCAAATACTCAATTGTTGACAAAACATAACAACATTGCTAAGTAACTTATCGACAGATTACAGATAGATTGAATTATTATTGATTTAACCCGTTACAATAAAGCTTATTTTTGCAATGGATATTCGAGAAGTATTAGGTCTGCTACGCATACCATGACCAGATGTAATGTTTCTTTTGATAACAACTTTAACTCTCCTTTATTTACTTTGATATATTATGGTTGAAATTGGTATAAAAGAAACAAAACACTGAGGAGACTAAGCGATAGCATACGGGCCTAGCTGGTGTGGAGTAAAAAATAGTTTTTTTTTGTAACAATTTAAGTCACATATTCATGGCAAACTTTTATTTATAAACAAAATTAAAAATACTGAGTTGCTATCAACATGCTGCTGGCAATACTCTATGTTGCAGAGTTGATCAATGCATTTAAAACCTTGCTTACAGCAAAATCTTTGTTTCATCGACGATGTTGATCAACTTGTTGAGAGATCAACTTGATCAACAAAAGTTTATCATGGATATGTGGCATTAAATACACCTTATGTTCAAAACAGTTCAGATTAAGCATAGTGAAAGCAAGATACGGAACAGACGTATAGCCGCCACGAGCCTTAGTCTATCAAGAGCTTCGGATTGTTCAAGCAGAGCTGGAGCTGAACTATACATTATAGGATTATTATAGTAGAATTACGTTAGTGTGATGGTGGTATCCCCACTCACCGGTTGTGGCGGGCGGTAGGCTGCGAGGCGGCGGGCGCTTGAAAGGCCCGAGGTACCCTCACCCGCTCCCACGAACATGCGCCTTATAGTCTATCAAGCGAGTCAGTATATTATGCAGAGTTGCTTTGGATCGTTTAAGCAGAGCTGAACTATACATTATAGGATTATTATAGTAGAATAACGAAGGTGTGACGATGGTAGCCCCGCTCACCGGTTGTGGCGGGCGGCAGGTTGTGAGGCGGCGGGCTGCGGCGGACGCTTGAAGGGCCCGAGGCGCTTGGTGGGGCGCGGGGACACGGAGTGCGGCTCGCCCACGCCGCCCCACGAGCTTGCGCCGTGGTCTATTAGAGCGTTTGCGAGACGAGCGCTGTTTTGATCTGTAACCAACATATGTGATCAGGACGGGCTCACTTGGTAACGTGACCAGATATGTCACGGACACACGGTCGGAGAAAGGAGGGAAGGGAGAGAGAAAGATATATAGGTATATAACAGATAGTTTACGTGATAGAGATAGTGGCGTTTGTAAACAATTCGGTATAGTGTCCGAACTAACGTAGTGGGTTGTTGTGGTACGGGCTTGCGCATGCGTGTCTCGAATGCTGCGTGTGATTGTGTGTAAAACGTCAAATACCTCGCTCCTTCACTACACGCATGTGATGCAAGTTGTCTCGCAGCTGTTGAGCGAAGTTGTTTACATCATGTATGCTACAGTAGTAATACAATGACGTCATATACCCGTAGCTTGTTCGTGCGTGAGGTGCGGCTGCGGCACGGGCTCGCGCACGCGCGTCACGAAGGTCTCGAAGGTGGCCGCCTGCGTGTGGTTGTGCACCAGCGCGTCGAGGTCTCGCGCGCGCTCGCTGCACGCGTGCTGGTACAGCGGCATGGTCGCGCGCACCGCCCGCCCGCCCGCGAACGCCGCGCCGCGGACCAGCGCCGCGCAGCAGCTCACGCGTATCACGCATTCCTCCCACAACGGACCGAATACCGACACCTGAAAACGTAATAATATATTTCTGAACGCCACAAGTTAAGTATACCTAAAGCTTATACTACGGGATATAAATTATATTATAGTCCGGCCAATATTGGTGTTTCCAACATTCGTAAAAAAAAAAATCTCTAAAAATAGGTTGGGAATGCCAATATTGAGCAGACTGTAGTGTGAAAGTGAATTTATATCTATGATGTTTCATAATATGTTTAAATATCTCTTGAGTTTTGCTGTCACTCTTTTACGGCATGGAAGAACGGATTTAAACATTGTCTAATGTAAAATACTGTTAAATATCTTCAGTACACAATAATTTAGTTTTCACTCCCAAACTGTTGCTGATAATCTGCCAAGTGAGACACAGTATCTTTTGAGTAGTAGAGGGGTTTTAGGGATTATATTGCGAAGATTATACAAATAGATTTTAGTTGTTTTTAGGGTTCCGTACCTCAAAAGGAAAAACGGAACCCTTATAGGATCACTTTGTTGTCTGTCTGTCAAGAAACCTACAGGGTTCTTCCCGTTAACCTAGAATCATGAAATTTGGCAGCTAGGTAGATCTTATAGCTGACATTTGAGGAAAAATCTGAATCCGTGAATTTAGGGTTAGATCACACAAAAAAAATTAAATTGTGGTCATGAACTAATAATTAGTACCTATTTTCAACTTTCGAAGTGAGATAACTACATTATATATCAAGTGGAATATCATATGAAAGGTCTTCACCTGTACATTCTAAAACAGATTTTTATTTATTTTTATGTATCATAGTTTTTGAATTATCGTGCAAAATGTCGGAAAAATACGACTGTAGTACGGAACCCTCATTGCGCGAGCCTGACTCGCACTTGGCCGGTTTTTTGACCATATTATCAGCAAGTTAGTCACTGTTTTTGTAGTTTTGACAAAAAAAAACATAAATGATAATGCTGATAAAATGATAGTTTCTAAGATATATCTTACGTCGGGTTTCCTGGAGACGGTGCACCGCAGCAGGCCTCCGGGCAAGGGGTACAGCACGATGAGCACGTCACAGAACTGCGTGGGCAGCGTGTCTCGCTTGTACGGCCGCCAATGCTCGCTCCACACCACGTGTACTTCGTCATTACCGAGATGCCGGGTCTGGTGATAATAAAAAAAAATCCGAAGGATTTCAATCGCCAGATTGGATGAAGCCCTCAGCGTAGAAACCGCTTTTTAACGCTTCGAAACTAGTCGGGAATACTCCGACGGACACGCGAGTTTAGTCGTCAGACATCAATTATATTTCGAAGTCCTACCATCCGAAAAATTGTATTTTGGATTCCCCAAATCCCGCAAACTTAGTACAAGTTTGCATATCTCGACTCGTCAATATATTTCGAGTATCGATAACTGTAGCACTGTAATGGTAGAGTACCTACAATTAACCTAAATTCATCCTGGATATCCGGTTCCAGCCGAAATCGATCAATCGAAAAAAAAAATCTCTCCATTCCTTCAAACCTTCAATTAAGCAACAGAAAACATAACAAAGAAGGCAAATTTTCTCATATTAATTGTATAATTTTATTTAACCATCCAATCCAATGCATCAGCCTGGTTGCGTCCACTGCTGGACATAGGCCTATCCAATTTAACCATATATACATTAAAAAAATAAACGTTAGATTTTTAATATTGTTTATTCGATGTCAGTCCTTTGCGATCTTATCATCATCATCAGCCTATGGACGTGCACTGTTGGACATAGGCCTTCCCTAAAGAATGCCATCACACCCGCGGGGTGATTACGTAAAACGTTGCAGTAGCGACAGCAACGCGCCAGCAGTAGCAATGCGATAGTTCATTTGCTGTCTGTCTTCTTCTTAATTTCCTTTGTGGCTATTGCTGTCTCTCTCTAGCCGGACGTTTGACAGCAATGATTTACGCCTGTCGCAAGATACGTAATCACCCCGCCGGTCTTCAGCCTTCCTCATCCAGACATTGCGATCTCACTTTATGTTAATTTCACAGTACCTTGTTAAGTATGGCGTCCGGAGTATCGGCAGGCATTCGAGTGGCGACGTGGAACAAAGCCTCCAGAGTCAGTGTAGCGATGTAGGGCGCGCTCACCCCGCCCCCGCCACCCCCTCGCAAGCCTCCCGCGAAGCCAACGTGGCTTTCCAACTCAACCTGCGAAGTGGGATGAATCCTGCATCAATTTATTTTATTGATAAAAACTATACGATTAAAAGACTGCACACATTAAAATGGACAAGAATCGACATTCGAAATTCCAGCAGATATGATAGAAATGTGTGGTCATACCAAATAATGCTCGCGACTTCGTTCACGTGGTTGTTTGATAATCCCGTGGGAACTCTTTGATTTTCCAGGTTGAAAAGCAGTCTATGTCAATCTCCAGGTCTCTAACTATATCCATGCAAAAATCACGTCGATCCGTTGCGGCAAACCAACTATAGGAAACAAAAGACAGGACAAACGAACAAAACCACTTTCGTAATTTATAAAATGGATGAAATATTAAATGAAACACCTTTTTAAAGTATACCACCACCAACAAAATTACCACGGTGCTATTTTAGACATTTGTCCCTTTTTCCTATGACTTGTCCATGTCTGCGATCTCGCCTGATGGTGTGTCTTGTACTTACCTCCCACGCAAGAGCAGACAGGAAGGCCTCGTAGGCGGGGCTGCCGCAGCGGTTGGACAGGATCTCGTTGCGCGTCTCCTGCCCTTTGCCCACGTAGATCACCGCCACTTTGTGCGTTTCCCTACACCTGGACAAATATATTGTTGTTAAAATTGTGAGGATCCCTTGAGAAACTCTTCAGACGAGAAGACAACCGAAGAGGAGCGCGTGTGTGTGCTTCGACATTTCAATCTAAACTTTTTTTATTGCCATTTATAATAAAAAAAACTTCAGTCAAAATTTAAAATTTCTCTAGTTACGACACCAGTAGGCGAATCTGTTCAAATTCAAGTTCCTAAAGAGAGGGACTGTACTCTTAGATTACCTCTGAGCATCTAGGTTCCTTAGTTCCCTCAACAGTCTGTCAGATCGCCGTAATAGTTGTGCGTGCGGTCGTCTGGCAGCGCCTAATGTTCCTAGTTGCGACACCAGCAGGCGACTCTGTTCGAACGGCCCCGCCTCGCCGATAGAACAGCTCTCCCAAGCTTCTGACTCGTCATCACTGCAAACACTTTTTATATAAGTCAAAATTATATACATTTTAATAAGGTTTATTATAAGCTTGTTAGCCGAGAAAAAATTATGGGATGAGTTCTGGATTTATAAAACATCATGCATTTTATTTGCACGAAAAAATCCATAAGTCATTATTGGCAAAAAAATGCCATTTTCAGTCGATCGAAAACGACTTAAAATGATTTTTTTTAAAGTGAAGAGTAAAAATTATGATATCGCAATTTTCAATCTTCACTAACAATAATTACCACATCCAATTGCTGATAACTTCACTCACAACTTCTCGGTGACAGTACACCAACATTTCATTTGAGAGTGATGTTACCAGAATTTTAGAATTGAGTTAATAATAATTGAAGATACAATTTACTTTCAAAATAATAATAATATGTTCCTTAAGTCTAACTCTTATGGTCCTTCGAACCGGATTTTGAACTTACCTGTCGCGGTTAGCCAGGTAATATCGCTCTGAGTTGCGATGCGCCACCAAGGCACAAACCAGCTCATCTTCAAGCCCTGAAGCGAGAGGCGAAGCACCTACTTCATCGAGACGCCGCCCACAAGTTACTTCGGGCGACGTGTGACCGATATAGGCCAAGACCTGTAAACAGCAAAAAGATTAAATTATTTTGGTTATCAGGTAGATCTTTACTTATTTATTCAGGTTAAAGCGCGAGACCATACTATTCTTAGAACTACGTCAGACATTTTATGATCGTATTAATATTATATATGCGGTAGTGTGGTTGTTTGATGGTTGATCCTTCAATCACGTCGCAACGAAGCAGCGGAACGACGTGATTTTTTACATGGGTATATGTAAAGACCTTGAGAGTGACATAGGCTACTTTTTATCCCGGAAGATCCTCGATTGTGTAAGGGAAACGTATTCATGTAATAGTAATCGACAACGTATTCTGCCCCTTGATTGGTTGAGTTTGCTGATCACAATAAATAGGAAATATGATGATATATGATATGATGATGAAAGAGTTGCCACAGGATCCCACATGGAAATAGTTTTTAATAAAAAGTAAAATAATATTGCAGTACAATTAGTATTAAACGCTAAATAGGAGTCTTACATGGTCCAGCTGATGTTTATCAGGTGGTGAGTTTTTGTAGTCCGGTAGCAAATCAGCATGCAGTGGCGGGGGAAGTGACGATAATGTGTTATCTCTAGGACTGGCCACACTGCGAAACAAGTATTAGGTAAATTTTATAATAATTGGTAAAACCCAGAAAATTATGTAAGTATCATTTATTTTTTGGACTTTCTTTGAAAACGTTATTAATTTTCAAAAGACAAGATTTAGAATTGTTTAGCATACCCACACGAAGTGTGTGTAAACTAAACAATTGGTTTACGTAAACTAAACTCAATAGAGAAATAGTCTGTGAGGGCCAGACCTTCGTTATTTTATAAAAGCTGAGTTTCTCTGCACATTGTCCCCAATACAGGGAGGAACGATCACAGACTTATTAACGAGGCAACCCCCTGTCAGATATTGTTAAGGGTGTCTGGCAGGGGATAGCCACGATACTAAGTGTCTGGCAATGCATGACGTGATTTCTAATACTATTCAGAAGAAAATTACAAAAAAATTACAATTTATACTTTGACGAAAGATTTTTGTTACCTGTTATCTGCCAAAGCCGCGATGATCTAAGCTGCATAGTCGCTGATCGTTCCTACCTGTGTTGGGGACAATGCGCATAGAAACTTTCAGCTTTTATAAAATAACGAAGGTTTGGCGGGCTCAAGTCAATTTGCCACATTTCTTCTCTATTTTGTACTTTCTTTGAAGATTTTTTGTTTGCTTGGCAAAAACAGACTAGTTAAAATAGGTAAACTTTTCGTATATTTTTTTGGTGCTCAGTTTGCTCTTACGTTTTGGGTAATGGTAGGAGTTCTAGTGGTTCCGAAGACGCAACCGAAGGATCGTAGTAAAGTGCGGACGCGTCCCAGCACGCCTTGCCGCAAATGTCACGAAGTAACACTCGCACTTGACGGTCCGATGTCATTAGTCCTGTGAATTATGTTATCAGAATCACAGTGGAATAAATTTAGGAATATCATAGAACAATTTGTCCCGTCAATTGACACTTGAATTGAGAAAAAGAAAGCTGAGAGAGAGAGAGACAGAGAGCTCTTGTGAATGTTCATATAAGAACTTTTTAATATTTGATTTTTGTAATATTCGATAGTGACCTTCCCTCGGGTCAGAGTAGAGAAAATTGTGTATTGTCCAATATTACCTGACCCCTAATCAGACTTACCCGGCGTAGTACCTCCACAAGGCGGATGAATAGCCGGGAGCTCCACAAGACTGGCTAACGTTGTGTCACTGAACCGCATCAGTTGTACATGCGATGCACTTAACACGGCCGACCCTAGTTCTGAGCCGAGTGCTGTGTCATGTTGCTCGCAAACGCTCGACGAAGTTTGGCAACCACTCCATAGTGGCCAGTGGCCTAAATATAGGACCAATTGCGAACAGATCTGTCAAAAAGAAATTTAATGATTATTGAAACTCAGATTTTGGAGAGAGCTATAACGAGAAATTTCAACGAATATAAATAAGTAAATAAATAATTATTTATTTTTTAAAACACTAAAAAATACGTAAAAATGATTGACATATTAAAGTAAAGCATAAGGTATACTGGATCTAGAAATAGCAGATTCTTCACTGTTCTCACGTACGTAACGTAAACCACCAATGAGAAAGAATTTTGAAAAATTCCAACGGGATGTAAAAAACCCTTGGCAAAAAGCTAATCGGGGAGGGAACGTCTCACACACCCGTGCTAACCCGCGGGGTGATTACGTATCTCGCGACAGGCTTGCGACAGGCGTAAATCTCGCGATCATTGCTGTCAAACGTCCGGCTAGAGAGAGACAGCAATAGCCACAAAGCAAAATAAGAAGAAGAAGAAGAGAGACAGCAAATGAACTGTCGGATTGCTACTGCTATCACGTTGCTGTCGCTACTGCAATGTTTTACGTAATCCCCCAGCCGGTGTGAGCGAGCGCGGGTGTCCCCCGCCTCATACTCCGATTGCTATCTCGACCTGTCGCGGACCATACTTAAAAAACTTAATCTTCGTATGTAAAACATCATGTCACTTTGAAACAAGGTTAAACTCACGGTTTGAGCCCATAGTTTGACATCAATGGTAGACGCCGGTGCAGTTTTGGGCGTCAAATTGTCCAGCTGAATGTTCGGGTCGAAGTCCTCATCGACGGGCAACACGAGACCTTCTATGTCAGATCCATTCGTTCCCTTCATCACTGCGTAAAGAACCTGGATGGAAAAAATATGTTTGCAAAAAACTGACAGATGTTTTCATTTCCCTAATGGAGTAGAACATGTTCTCTGAGAACAAGTATTTTAAAAAGTTTTCAAAAAAAATATCCCAAGTTCGGTTTGCATTTGCATTTTTTCAGCCCTAAGACTTATCCTCTTCTTCTTCTATAAAAATAAAAATGAATAGCGAAAATGCATGTACGCGCATAACTTTCGAACAACTTGCTGCACCAGGACAAAGTTTGTATGAAAATTTTTTTTGTCCACGGGAAAAGATAGTACCCGCGGGACGCACACGAAAGTTGCGAGAAACAGCAAGTATTTATATATACCTTAGAAACTTATTTACTGAAGCAAATATCAAGCGTATATTTATCTAATCAAAATACAGATATTATGTTGCATTGGACTTTCCTATAGGTTTGTATTTTCATATCCTGTTAAGAATTCGCCATTTCACAAGGGCCGAATTCAGAATATGTGCCAAGGTTTTTCATACACACATTCTAATAAAATTCATATAGTTTTACGTAAGACATTGAGATTTAGTGCTGGACATTTGAACATTGCATCTTTCTCATTAGCACTTATGTTACGTCGCATCAATGCGCGTACGCACCGGTATGTTTAAAACGCCGGCGCATTTTACGCTTATCACAGTTCAACAGTTGACTCCAACGCCACAACTTCCTAAATTATTCAAAATCATCCCTTTTATCAAAATGCAAAAAATCGTAAGTGCAATTTTTTTTGGGCATAGGCGAAATCAATTTATTTAGTTTATTTATTAACTAATGTTCAATCAATTTATATAGTTTATTTATTAACTAATATAAAGTATTAGCCAGGACTAAATCAACTAATTAAGTCTTTTAAACTGAAGTTAGTAAGATACAAATTGAAAATTAAGATAGTGGCAGAATCGTCCCTTCGTTTGGCCAAAAATCTAGGGAACCAGAGTGCAATATCAAGTTTGACAGTTGCATTTTACGATTCAAAAGTACTTGTAAAAGTTTATTCGAATAAAAATATTTATATTCTAATCTGAGCGTCCCGCAGCTCGATTCCATATTTTCCTAATACAAATATTTGAAAAGTTTGGACATACCTACATTTAACGATAAAAGCAGATTTAGAATGTATGTTGCCTTCGAATTTTTTTCAATCAAGCAATTTGTTTGATCAACATGTTAACACTTTCATATTAGGTGTTCTCACACAATTTATGGTTAATAATGACTTCACTATACAATCACCTCATTCAAATATTTTGGTATTGATATTTTTGCGTACGAGTACGGTTTATACGGAAAGTATTGTTTCAAAATATAACTTAAGTTTTATTAATCATTAAAGTAACGTAAAGTGCTCTGTAACAAAGCTTTGTTAATTTTCCTGTGTCTATCTAGATGTTAATTGCGTTTCACAACAATGGACTTCGCAAGCTGAAAGGACGGTGCTAAACAGTGAAAGTAAATCGTTTCACAATCTGAGATAGAGACGGACACGATTTTTTTGAGGATAGGTCAGGGTCACAGTTTAAACAGCGTATATCAGTCGAAGCCGTGACAGCCTAGTGGTCAGGACGTCCGCCTCGTATTAGGGAGGTTGAGGGTTCAATCCCGGGCACGCTTCTCCAACTTTTCAGAGTTATGTGCGTTTTTAATTTAAATATCACGGTGAAGGAAAACATGCATGCCTGAGAGTTCTAAATAAGGTTTTCGAAGGCGTGTGCCGTCTGCCAATCCGCACATGGCCAGCGTGGCGGACTATGGAAAAACCCTTCTCATACTGAGAGGAGACTCGTGCTCTGTAATGAGCCGACAATGGGTTGATCATGATCATGATGATGATATCAGTCGATCGTGTTATAAATATAGTTGCAATGTTGACTCAAGTCGGTTTTTATCTGTGACACCAACTACAAATAAATGCATTTTCTTTCTTTCTTTCTAAATGGTTGGATGACAGAACTTTGGGGGTCCAATTTAGCTACACGTTAGCCGTAAGCCGAATGCGAAAACAAATAGCTATCTGTAGCCTAAAAAACATGGGATTAGCTTAGATCTAATCGAACCCTGTTTATATGCCCAGAATTTAAGAGTGAAAAGGAATATTATAGGGTTGTGTTTTAATAATTTGCAGGTATTGTGCGCGTTCGCCTTAGTGGCCCTGGCCGCAGCGGTGCCTCAAGAACAGGAGCCAGCTTATATCCTCAAACAGGAATCTAATGTCAATCCCGACGGCTACAATTTCGAGTAAGTATAAAATTATCCGCCGGCAATCGAAATTAATACTAGTTTGCACTATTTGATTGGACGGACGAGGTAATATAACCAACTTCGTCATTAATGTTGCATAGTTTATGGGGGTTTTAAAAACGAACTACCAGTTTTACTTAATAAATAAGTATTAATAAATCCACCTATGATTATATCTAAAACTAAAGCCATTTGGAGTTGCGGATTTCCGTCCCTCTATGTAATTTCATGACGGACTTTTGTTACCATTTTTCTTTGTTTAAATGTCCTGAACAGTACCATATTCACCTGACGGTCCTTTTTTGATATCGCGAAAAATCCTCACTTTGTCCATAAATCTCTAACGACCACATTTAATAACCAATATATCTGTATTAGCAACGGTCTATTTGTCAAAAATTGTATCCTTTTCATCAATAATAACTTTGCTAAATATCTCATCGATAGATGGTTCAATAACTTTGTGAGTAAATTTCAACAAGACTATTATCCGTGCACAGGTTCGAAACCAGCGACGGCATCTCCCGTCAAGAGCAAGGCACGCTGAAGCAAATCAGCGAAGACCAGCAAGCCCTCGAAGTGCAAGGCACTTACAAATACACCGCGCCCGACGGCGTCACATACGTGGTCACCTTCGTCGCCAACGAGCACGGCTACCAACCGCAGGAGCACATTGAACAACCAGGACAGTAAATAATCTAATGATTTTACGCTTATTTCGTGGTTTAACGACACAATTATAATGTAGAAAACGAGTAGAAGTGCGTGGAAATGAACAAGACAGTGGCTAGTTCCGTACTGCTCATGACAGCTCAAACTACACCTCCACGCAGAACTGCAGTCCCGTCGTAACCACGACTCATGCAACTGGGTCGAAATATCGACAAGTCAAGATCATCAAATGAATAGTATGTACTCGTTATCTACATTATAATAAGTAAATAAGCTATTTCGTTTACCCTCTTGTAAATACGTTCATTAATGTGATATTTTATGCACAAACATAATTTCAGTCCAATTTATAACAGGAACTAATTCATACAATAGAGAAAAGTGCGTATTGTCAATTAATTACTGTTCTAGAACTTAAATTTCTCAAGGCTGTATCTTGTTTAAATTGGATTGTCAAAGCGGCCACGCGTTCGAAGCTTGTACGCAATGTTGCGTACAGTACGTAACATAATGCGCATATTTATAACCATTGGGTACAAATTGCTCAGACTAAGAATAAAGAGACTTGTCAAACGCGTATACCTGGAAGGGACAAAACAACAAAAGAAATAATACTTACGTGTGCAAGGTTATGTTTCATAATTTGCGTTCGCTACAACTTTTACACAGCAATGCAACATAAATGGCTTCTACACATCTTCAATACTAAATTTAAAACAGAAAACTAAATAAAAACTCGTAATATTCGCAATAAATTTCTATCAAAGGCACAAACTACAACGTGCCCCACAAAAAAAGCTAAACTACGACAAAGACAAAAAACTGTGTTTACGTCTCTATCATTCTTCAGAACTTTTCTATACACCTAGCTTGCTCTAACAAGGTATTATTATTTTAATGCCAAATCTACCTTGATTCTTAATCTGAGACAAATTGTATGTAACATGCCACTGACATTTTGTACAATATTTCGTGTAAATTAATATGCATGGAAGCGGCTTAAATGTAAATAGAAAGGAGGATTCGTTTTTGTAATCCCTTATACGATTTTTGTATGTTTGTAAACTATTTTGAATAATATATTTTTTATAAATAATTTTAATGTTTGTTGTCTTCCTTCGTCATTTCCTAATAGATATAGAATTTCTTTACAATTAATGTGAAGAATAGAAACTATTTATTTTTGCACACCCTTCAAATATCATAATATTATTTAATATTATAAATTCGAAAGTGTTTGTTTGTTGGTTTGTCCTTCAATCACGTCGCAACGAAGCGATGGATTGAAGTGATTTGTTGCACGGGTATAGGTAAAGACCTGGAGAGTGACATAGGCTACTTTTTATCCCGGAAGATCCCCGATCGTGTAAGGAAAACGTATTCATGTAATAGTAATCGACAACAAATTCTGTCTCTTGGTTGGTTGAGTTCGCTAAACACATTTTTTCACAGCCAATCACGGGGCAGAATTTGCTACCGATTACGATTACGATGAATACGTTTTTCTGACACATTCGGGGGAGGGACCTTATATAGATCTGCCCTAGATTTGTCCTACGATTGGACAAAGACAAAGACATTTTTTCGTACAGCAAAATTTATCTGCCAGTAAAGAATAAATAATAGCGTATCTTACCCGAAATATAACGAGCAGTAAGGTCTGTTCGCCATCCTTTTCCTCCATGAGTCGGGCAGGCCCGCATCTGACGGCAAATTCTGCGAGGCACAACAATAGCGAGCCAGCCAGAGGTTTCACTGAGTCGCGCCCGCTACTGCTCGATATTTGAGCGAGGCAAGCGCAGATCCATTTTATGATTTTTTCTATTAAAAAATATAGAAATTAAAGTATATTTCGGCTTTCTAGAGCGTTGTCTCTGCCACTCATACCTATGTTATGTTTTGTCGGTCTCAACGACAGAGACAACGCTATACGAAACCGCTATCTCTTTCTAAAGGTCGATGTACAATATTTTACCGCGTTACAGTACGCGGTAAAATATTGTTTGTTATTGGTTGGTGACTCAAAACAGTTAGCACCCCCTGTATTTCTTTTTTTTTTCGATTTACACTTATAAAAGCGCTTACGAAAGTCAGATCGGTATAGTACAATATATTAATAAAATAAGTGTACAAAATATGGCATACAATCTAGATAATACTAGTTAGAAATGGCATAACAATTACTAAGTTACCCAAGCACCTTGTCACTGAGATTTTTGTCTCTATCATTTGTATTGAATTACGTAACAGAGAGAGCAATATACTAACTTATGAGCAGAATCTGCTTTTGGACGGTGGTAGAGTTTATACATTTCATAAGAACCACAAGTTGGTTTACATGATACCCTACATTTTTTTTCTTACCAGCAAGGCCTGGATACAACTCCACGATGCGATCCGTATAGTCTGCCAGTACTAGCACGGCGTCGCTCACAACTTTGGCTATCATTTTATTTTTCATCTGTAACAAAAATGGTAGAAAATAGAATCACTACCCCTATTATAAATGCGAGTGTGTTTGTTTGTTGGTTTGTCTTTCAATCACGTCCCAACGGAGCAACGGGTCGGCGTGATTTTTTGCATGGCCATAGTTTAAGACCTGGAGAGTGACATAGGCTACATTTTATCCCGAAAATCAAAGAGTTCCCACGGGATTTTTAAAAACCCAAATCCACACGTACGAAGTCGCGGGTATAGATATTATTGTCAGTATTGTCTGCGATAAATTGAGATGGCAATTGGCACCCGCACGTCACCCGCGCTCGACCGCACTGGGCTAGCGCGAGACTGTGCGGGTATGCGGGGCGTTCCCCCGCGTCATACCCCGATTGCCATCTGCCATCTCAACCCGGGCAACTGCAACTCATTACGTTGCAGGCAATAATAAATTAGCGTGGCGTTAGTGAGTGGCGGTTCTTAACGTAGTAATAGTATTCTGTGGTCTACAATGTATTAGTATACCATCAGCATCTGCAGCAGACAGGTGACGTAGGACGGCAGGCGGGGACAAGCGGTTCTCGTCGCCAGCAAGTGGCAGCAGTGTGCCGCCAGCGCACATGCGCCCGCGCAGCGCGCCGCCGCCGCGCCCTCGCGTCTGCACACCCGTACTACGATGTTTAGTACGTGCTCCTGGGAAACAGTAACCGTTTTAGCATATAGATCAAAAAATGATGCGGGTATCCAATGTACACAAAAAGTGAAACTTCAGATTTCAAAGAAGATGTAAATCCGCTTTCTTAGATGTGTTTGACGTTTTATCAGAACCCCTAAAATTCTAGGAGATGAATATCATATAGATATATCGATATCATATAGATTTCTTAAAAAAATAAAAAACATAAACAATTTTGAATTAGAAACAAAGTTTTTTCTTTATCAGCCCAAGATAACCTCGGAAATTACACAATCTTCGAGAAAAAATGCATTTATCTGAAACTAATTACACCTAAAAATGGACGGCATTTCGATAATTAGATACAGAACTAGCAAAAATTTTTCGAAAATAATATCCATATTGATTTTTTGAATTTATTTGACTTTTTGCATATTCAGATAATCAATTTTTTATTCTCAATAATATATTCCGCACCTTCAAATCTGGACAAGACACCGTGTTGTACTGGTGAGGGTAGGGCTGCAACATTGGAGCGTTCATCAGGCCATCGGGCAGCGCGAGCAGAGATCCTAGGAACGTCACGGCGGCTGTGCGTGGGCACTGTAACAATATTAATGCATGGTTGTATGATTGTAATGAGTGTAATTAGGCTTTATGGCCGTTCTTATTAAATAATAAATAAATAAATAATAATAATGGTTTTTTTTTGTGTCCAACGTCACTACCCATATTATAAATTGCGACTGTTTGTTTGTTGGTTTAGAATAGAATAGAATATGTTTTTATTCAAGTAGACTTTTTACAAGCGCTTTCGAATCGTCGGGTAGTTTGGTTTGGTTTGTATTTCACTCAATCAGCAACGAATTAGCGTGAGTTTTTGCATAGATATAGGTAACGCCAGCATTTTCGATTCCTTTTTTTATTGCCATACGTTATATGCATTTTTTTTTGTACTATATTGCTATTGATACTTACCGAGGGTCCACAATCAGAGGAATTGAGTACGACGGTGGAAGCGTGTACAAAATCTAGTAAGAGCAGCGAATAGCCCTCCAGAGCTAGAGACAGGTATCGCGGCGCGGCGTGCTCCACTAACACGTCCACTACGGATCTATCCTCGCCGGTTAAACCTGTCAAATGGAAATAAATAAAATAAAAATAAAATAAAAATCCTTTATTTCGACCATCAAGATCATAATTGTTAGTAATAACACACATCTTAAAAAACTAATGTTAGTGATCTTATAACATTCCCGACGCGCTGCAGTAACGAGGCACGCTATACATAGGTACATTGTGGGGTTGAAAAATACTAACTCACTAAAACTACAAAATGAGGCCAATCATTATTGTTATTGGATTGTGTTTAGGTAGTTAATAACGCTAAGTTTTTGCTAGCGTGTTGGTTACACCCTGTATGTTTGGCTTGCACTTGACTGCAATCACAAAGCTAGCGGGAAAAATGGAAGCCGGAAGGGATTCCATCTTCTAGCAGTGCGCATTAGAAACGAGGAAGCAAATCGCTTCGTACGAGTCTGTGGGCAACTATATAGGGGTGCAGATCTTGGCAATGCCTCGGGGTTCAATAGTTAAATCCTAATCCTACTAATATTATAAATGTGAAAGTGTGGATGTTTGGATGTTTGTTACTCAATCACGCAAAAACTACTGGACGGATTTGGCTGAAATTTGGAATGGAGATAGATTATACCCTGGATTAACACATAGGCTACTGTTTATCCCGGAAAATCAAAGAGTTTCCGCGGGATTTTGAAAACGTACATCCACGCGGATGAAGTCGCCGGCATCAGCTAGTGAATAAATAAACAAAGAATAATAACGAATATTGCATACCGTGGTGCAGCGCTCGCTGGTAGAGCTGCAAGTGCGCGAGGTGCGGTCGTCCGCTGCACACGGAGGGCGCGCCCGGCCCCTGCGCCTGTGCCGCTGTCGCCTCGCACAGCAGGCGCAGCGCCACCAACTTTCCCGCTCTAACAGACGAAAAGTTACTATCATCATCATGGTCAACCGATAGACGTCCACAGCTGGACATAGATATTTGAACACAAATAATCATTAACCGACTTCAAAAAAAGGAGGAGGTTCTCAATTCGACTGTATGTTTTTTTTTTTTTTTTTTTGTATGTTTGTTACGCGATTACTCCGTCAATTATGAACCGATTTTGATAATTCTTTTTTTGTTTTGTAGGACATACTTCAGAGGTGGTCCCATTTTAATTTGGTAAAGATCTGATGAATATCTTCGGAGATGGAGAACGGAACTCCTCAATGGATAAGAGTAAATTGCTCGCGATCGGTGTAATAGATTTGTAAACAGTAGGGTTTTAACCAGGCATAGCATATTTTTTTTTACATTTTATACATCACCAGATTATTCATCATTATCATGATCAACCCATTGCCGGCTCACTGCAGAGAGTGAGAACGGTTTGGCCATAGTATACCACGCCGTGTGTGGATTGGTAGACTTCACACCGCATTTGAGAACATTATGGAGAACTCTCAGGCATGCAGGTTTCCTCACGATGTTTTTTCTTTACCGTTAAAGCAAGTGATATTTAATTACTTTAAACGCACATAACGAAAAGTTAAAGGTGCATGCCCGGGACCGAACCCCCGACCTCCGATTAGAAGTCGGACGTCATAACCACTAAGCTATCACAGCTTTATAGGCACACACCAGATTATTAAAAATATTGAAATTTTTGACATTAGATCGAAGATCAATTAATTAATTTGTATATTACTCGATAGTCGGTACGTTCTCATTTCTTAATTGCACAGTATCACAAAAAATGGGTTTGCAGTATATAATCAGTCAGTGGTTTGCAAAAAACTTCAGTTAACTGGCTTTCGCAGATGTGACATTTCAATTTTGAGGGAATCCTTACTAATATTATAAAGAGGAAAACTTTGTTTGTTTGTTTGTTTGTTTGTACTGAATAGGCTCAAAAACTACTGGACCGATTTTAAAAATTCTTTCACCATTCGAAAGCTACATTATCCACGAGTAACATAGGCTATATTTTATTTTGGAAAAAAATAGGGTTCCGTAAGATATTTGGGTTTTTCGGACACAAGGTGTAAAAAATCAACCAGAAAAGTTACTTATTTTGCGTACGCTGCCTAAACTATAAAAGATAGAACCATAAAATGTTCTAATTAATTGTAGATCTTATAAATATCTACAAAAAAGTCCGCGACACACTATACCCATCTATGTCGAGTGAGGCACAGCAACCATTTTTTTATTTAAAAATCTTGAATTTTTTTGGACTACATTTAAACGCGTTTATTTTACTCATGCTATTAATCCTTATCAAAATAAATGATTTCATCACTAAGAACAGTTTATGGAGATAATATTTGGTCTTTGAATGATTAAAATTGGACGTTTGGTTTTGAAGTTATGGCGAAATTAAAATATTACGATTTCTGCTGCACGGCCCGTTGTATTATATAAAGAGGTAATGTCGTTAAGTTTGTTTGTAGGGGGTAATCTTTAGAACTACTGAACCGATTTTAAAAATTCTTTCACCAGTAGAAAGCTACATTATTCCTGAGTGACATAGGCTATACGGGATCTTTAAAAACCTAAATCTACGCGGGCGAAGCCGCGGGGATCAGCTATCTATAATATAAAAATGAATCACTGAATGTGATGCTCATCGCAAATCTCGAGAACCGCTGAACCGATTTCGCTAATTCTTTTTTTATAATATTCCTTGAAGTTCGAGGATGGTTCTTACGAAAAGAAAAATTTTAAAGTTTGAATAGACTATTAGGCGGAACGAAGTTCGCCAGGGCAGCTAGTTTAAAATAATTCTGGATGCTAGGAACTTACAAAACCGTTGCTGACCGCTGATATATAAGGTTATTACTATTATTACTTCGGAAAAATTAAAACTTGCCAGCACCTGCTAGCTGTCCCCATATTAAAGATGTAATGTAGGCTTAACCGAGATGAATCCATAGATTGTCATTCTTCCGTATGTCTGATAAGAGATTCGATAGATTATTTGTCAATTCAATTTCATTTGCGGATACATTTCTTATCAAACAACGGAGATACCTTCGAGTATATCACTAAGTAGGTAACAGTAAGTAACTGTCTCATTGTGAGAAGAGACCCGTGCTCAGTAGTGGACCGGTGATGGGTTGATCATGACGATGTCACTAAATAACGAGTAAGGAACCCACAACTGAATGAATTGTAGCACTTTTGTCAATCGAACTTATCAAAGAAGAGATTCTAGCCGAGTCAAATCGAATGTATTCGTTTAAGGCACTTGTCCCACCGCCGACGAGGAAGCGACTAGCTATCGACTATTTTCTCGTTCAAGAAACGTACAATCGTTGTATGATACCGTGTCAATAAAAGAGATAAATATATTAACAGTAACTAGTTTGTCGCGGCGACATGAGCTATCAAAGAAAAACTCACTCAGCGACACTCTCTTGACGATCAAAACACTCGCACAAAAATATACACCGTCTCATTGGTCATAAACGGGCATCCATCATGATTTTTTGTATTATATAGTATAATATAAATTTTGCTTTTGTATCATGAATCTGGCATAATTGCATTATAAAAGTTCCCAAAAAAAATATCGGAATTAAAAAAAACTATAAATTTCGTTTTGAGGTACGGAACCCTCAGTGCATGAGTCCGACTCGCACTTGGCCGGTTTTATTTTCTTCAATAATTTATCTTTATAAAAGAAATTTAATCCTTACCTGTGCGAGGACGGCAGCGCCTCGGCCTCAAGGCACCAGCCGGCCACAAGGTTGAAGGGCACATGTATTTCCGTGTTGCCATTGAGTGTTTGGTTTGCACTTATCTGCAAAACGCACACATCATCACTTATTTGTTTACAATAATTAATCATTTTAGTGACTATAACGCGGGTGTACAACTTATTTTAGGTATAAGTGGCTTAACTTAATTTTGGCTGTAAAATTTGGTTAAACAATAAATGATTTATTTATTTAGTCTATTCAAAAGATAATGTGTGGATTGTACACAATCTCTTAACCAAACTAAAATGAAAGATCTAAACACAGAACATTATTACTCTAGGCGGGGATCTAAATGTGTTGCTGCCCCTTTCATAACGCGTAAAGGATAGCACTACATTTAAACCTGCCAATTTAGTTTAATTTAGGGATTATGTAGGTACAAGTTACAACATAATTTGCCCTAATATATTCTTTAGGCCTTGACATAGAAAATTATTGATGAGTCATATGATTTCGAGTACAATTCCACTAGTTTGAACAAAGCCGACAATCAACTATTTTTTTGTTGTAAAAGTCTCTTTAAACACTATTTTAGTATAAAATCTGCTAAAAACAATACTTTCCCTGATTCTACCGGACTCGAACGTAGCTCTCATCGACTCCATATGTACCTCATATAGCGCATCTAACAACGTAATAAACATTGACAAATACATGAACAAACTTGCAAGAAATAACACCAAAATAATAAGTTCCACTAAATTGCAAAATAAACTAAATAAAAAACTATTAATTAAATCAAAAGCGGAAAACATTTCTACTGACAATGACTGGCTGAAAACAGATGATTTTGACACAACAGTATACATGCAGTGTTAGAAATTTTGAAAGTACCCTCTTTATTTTTGTAATCTTTGATAAAAATAAATTATGTATTGTTCAAAAACATAGGTACATATAACTTCTGCATATTAAAATGTAGTCTTATTAGCATACTAATTAATTAAGTTAAATTAGTTAAATTAAGTCAGAAGGGTCGGAAGTTTTAAAAATCACACTTTAGAATATTATCGTAATTACTAGCTGATACCCGCGACTTCGTTCGCGTGAATTTTGGGTTCTAATAATCCCGCGGGAGCGCTTTGAGTTGTTCAGGCAAAAAGTAATATATTATGTCATTTTTCAGGTCCTTAACAATATCCATGCAAAAACTCAGGTCAATCCGTTGTTCTGTTGTAGGGTGATTGAAGGACAAACACACTTTCGCATCACTACCCATATTATAAATACGTAAATGCATTTGTTGGTTTATTGATTTGATGATTTGTCCCTCAATCACGTCGCTGTGGGACCACGGCTCGTGATTTTTGAATGGATATAGTTGAAGACATGGAGAGTGACATTTTTATCTAAAAAAATCGAAAAAACTAAATCCACGCGCACGAAGTCGCGGGTATCAGCTATTCTATATATTATCTAAATATATAAAAGAGAAATACCACTCACTCACTGACTGACTGACTGACTAATCACGAAACCTCAGAAACTATAAAGCCTACAAACTTGAAATTTGGAAGGTAGGTTCTTTCTAGGGGGGAGGGTATCAGATATGAAAGGATCTAACTAAATTCTGCTGGAAGGGCTATATGAAAATCCTATGTTTTTGAAGTTAGAGATATGAAAATTGGCATTTAGGTATTCAGGGTTCCGTGTCTTAAGGTGAGGCTGAGTGAGGTCTTTTGTTGCGGGAAAATTTCAGATCTCATGAGAAACCAGAAATTTTACGCGGACGAAGTCGCGTGCATCTGCTAGTATTTATATAAAAGGAAAAGCTGACTGACTGACTGACTGATTTATCAACGCACAGCTCAAACTACTGGACGGATCGGGCTGAAAGGCATACAGATAGCTATTACGACGTAGACATCTGCTAAGGATTTTTGAAAATTTTAAGGGGGTAACATAGGGGTTTGTAATTTGTGTAGTCCACGCGGCCGCAGTCGCGGGCGTGAGATAGTTTATAATATAGGTAGTAATACATAATGTATTCCGCACAGTTACCTCCCGTTTTCGAAGCCTCCTGAGGAGCCTTCTTTTTCCTGCTCCTCTTTCGCATTGGCAATCCTTGAAGAGCTTCGAATTGGACAACAGGTCGCACAGTTTGAATAGGACCATGCACTAGCACTTTGCGCACTAAACACTAGCGGACTGCGTGTTGCGTGTTCGCGCGGAACAAAGGGGAAACGCATCGGATTAAAAACAAAACATTGCTCCGAATGAGATAAACAGTCTAACAATAAATATTATATTACAACATCTGTCGAAGAGTGCCAGATATCGAGTGATAAGTCAGTATTCGCGATAACCAGTACCAGATGCGACAGAATCGGCATGGACCGTAGCGTTTCGACGTAGGTTGTACAGTGTAACGGATTTACTCGTAATCTTAATGCGCAATGTTGGAGTTTCTATTTAACAGGTATAAGATTAAAACAAAAATAAAACGAGTGACTAATTTACTCTGAGTAGTGATTTGTAAGGGTGATAAATTGGGCGGAATAGAAATATACCCGGATACGGAATAATCTACCACCTTACAAAGATTAGAGGAAAAAAAAACTTACTTACTTGATCTATCTACCTAGTAAAGAATAGAAGCTAGCCGTCGACTCCCTTGTAATGTATATGAGGTGTTATAAATGAAATTTGCTAGATGTTAGGCAAAATTGTTTTTAATGTAACTTTTACCGGGGTCGCTTAATACATAAGGATGGCTAATAATGCTTAGTTATTCTAGCTTAATGCCAAGACTGAATTTAGATACATTAGAATGCCTTAGGTAGATAGTACATAAATCTATGTTTTAAATTTAAGATGCCATTGGCATGGAATAGACAATGACACAGTAAAATTCATAAAATTGTTTCAAAATAAAAGCTCAGTAGTAAAGACAGGGTTCTTACTGTACACATACACTAAGAAGGTTCACTAAACTGTTCCAGGATACAAACATTTGCTTACTTGTAGGTGCGAAGACTGCAAGGTAGCTGGACGGCATCGGCCAAGATCCAAAACTCAATTTATTTGATTCTTCACAACCGACATGTTTCATTACAAAGATTTTCACCAAGTCTTATCCATAGAAATTAAGTTGCCAACGTGAATGTGGTAAAGAAATAAATACGAAAACCGAAAACTAAAAACGGAAACGCAAACGGAAAACGGAAACCCTGTAACAAAGAAAAACAAGATTATAATTTGTGCTGTGTGAAAATTTCGACACGTGGAATTTTCCCGATCAAACACAACTCACCTATTTAACTCCTGGCCACCAATGGTTTTCAGGAGTCCCCCACAACCCATTATCCTCATTTATTTGGGAAGGTAAAATAACTGGAACTGAAAGGGAAAATCATGAAATTAGGATTTTCTCTAACCAAACCGCCATTTTGTCGAATCCACATTACTTGATTTTTCACTCACCATAATTGATGAAACATTGAAATACGTTAGGATGATTAAATTTATTACTATTGTATTTTCCCAGGCGAAGCCATGGGCGAAAAAAAGTGAGATTTTCCTGGAACGAAAAAAATTCGTCTTCACATGTTGACTCCAGAAAAATTCTAAATCTCACCAATCGGTGTTGCCTGACGCAACCCGAGTGTGGCCGCTCTCAGTTAGTTTGATCATGAAGCCAATTCATTTTTGAATATTTGCGGAACCTAAGGATATATTATAAGAACCGTTTTGTTAATGACTTAACAATAAACAAATGATATTATGGTTTTATTTAATTATTTTGTTTTATTTTTACGACAATTGACAACGAAGCAAACGCCATCTATTGTGGCTCGAATGAACTCTGAACATCGACCCACGCGTAGTTCTGCACCTTGATGCTAGGTGGCACCAACATACTTTGAACAAAATAGATTTTAATTAAAAGCGAAACGCTAATTAGTAGTTCAAAATTTACAACGTCACAATACTTCCCCTCCTACGAAAAGGTTCAACAGGTTGAACCACGCTGCCCTCAGCGTCATCCAACAACTACTAACAATTTGCCTGAAACAAACAAAAAAAACACAGAAGTTACGCGTGAACGCACATCTACTACTAACAAGGAAAATTGTCTAACAAAATAAATATACTGAAAACAGTGTAAGGTTTTATACATTATACTTAACTACACAACCCTAACTTCTAAAAAGAATATATACAAAAAAACTTCATGGTGTCTAAGACACTTGAGTGGAAACATCTTGGCATCATTCTTCAGCTGACTGATAGAATGCGTCTAGGCCTACGGTGGTTCACTCTTTTAAACTACCATCTTAATATTTGTTACTCAACAAATACGGAAAAACTGGTTGTGAACGGGTCCATCTGATATGGCAACCGTTCTCTATCCCATTCGGAAAAATAAAACCGAATCAAAATCGGAATATGAGAAAAAAAAAACGAAATAACTCTCCTAGAAAATAGATCTCGGAACAGAATCGGAAAAATAACAGAAATGATCCATTATCTAGAAGGAAAACGAAAACAAAACACAAAACCCCCCCTTTTCGTTATCCCCAAAGTACGATATTTGCATTTTTACTTTCTCAACCGGTTGGTCTACCACAAGCATTCCAATCATCACATATTCATCCCTACATACATCCACTACATTCCTCCTCAACTGAACCATGGTAATGTAACTGTTAATTCAGAACATCACTACACTCATACAAATTCCTAATTGAATATTGATAACTTAAATATTCAAACAGTTTAGACCAAACTAAGTAATGGCAAATATCTACTTCTTAATATCCTTAATATGCCAAGTGCCTATTGGGTGGTTGTCAGCTACTCTAACTAGTTCGTAAACCAAAGGTGACAAAACCTTGACAACCCTGCACTTTTCATACTTAGGTGCCAGCTTAGCTGCGAAAAAATTTGTAGCGTCGCTTTGTGGATAGGTCTTTTTCCACACTATGTCCCCAACAGAATAGCTTGCAGACCTACGCCTTAAGTTGTAATGCGTTGCATACTCTGCATGAGCCTGAAACAAATTTCTCCTAACCTGACCAAATATGTCCTCCAAAGATCCAAACTTTCCTGCGTATTCCTCCCTTGGAATTCCGGCCTCGTACTCCTTATCCGTGTCCTTATAGAAGGAACCATTTAAAACCGGTTCTCTAGCGTGGACAAGGAAGAACGGGGAGAATCCAGTGGATTCATTAACCGCACTGTTTATGGCGAACTGGACCTTGTACAGGTTTTCGTCCCAGGACCTGTGGTTATCTTTCACAAAAGCGGCTACAGCAGTCATAACAACCTTATTGTACCTCTCAACAAGGTTAACTTGCGGAGTGTACAGTGGTGTGTAGTGTAATTTCGGAATATTATAACGCTTAATGAGATTACGGAATTCAGATCCTGTAAATTGGGACCCATTGTCCACAATCACAGTCTCTGGAACACTATGGTTCAAAAATACAAAATTCTCTAGCGCTTTAACAACAGCGGCACCTGTGGCACGCCGTAACGGAAACAACATTGTATATTTCGAAAAACAACACGTCACCACAAAAAGAAATGTAAATCCTGATTTAGACCTAGGCAAAGGTCCGACTAAATCAGCCGAAATGACCTGAAAAGGTCTCTCGCAGACTTTAGGCTTCCCTAGCAGACCTGGAGTGGCTGATGTCGTGTGTTTATACGCAGAGCAAGTATCACAATTCTTAACGTACTCAACCACGTCCTTATACATACCACGCCAAAAATATCTGAGGGATAATCTGCGATGAGTTTTGAACACACCAAAATGACCTGCAGTTGCATCTGCATGGTTTTGTTGCATAATTCTAAGGATGTCGTTCTTGTGGACTACCTCTTTCCAGTCGAACTCACTGAGAAGCTGGTATTTACATTTACTGTAACGATATAGTTTATCGTTCAAAATACAAAAATTCGGAAAATTTGCTGGATTGATTTTACAGCCATTAAATGTTTTGTCATACCAGTCATCTACCAAAACTTGTTGACTAGAGTTATCATTACGATCACCAACTACATCTACGTGTATGAGTCTCGACAAGGTATCCGGAACTACATTATCACAACCCTTCCTATGTTCGATAACAAAATTATACTGTGATAATCTACAACCCCATCTGGCGAGTCGTCCTGAGGGATTTTCTAAATTTAAGAACCACTTTAGGGATGCATGGTCTGTGATAATTGTGACTGGCTTGGAACCAAAATAAGCCTGAAATTTCTCCACTGCAAAAATCACAGCTAGAGCCTCGCGTTCCGTCGCGCTGTAATTCCTTTCGTTTTTATTTAGGCTCCTACTGACATACGCAATGGGATGATCGCAACCATCGGTTTCTTGCGTCAGCATACCGCCAACACCATATGCAGAAGCATCACAATGTATTTTGAATGGTTTTTCAAAATTCGGTACCGCAAGAACAGGTGCGGTTACCAACGCATTCTTCAATGTATTAAATGCTACCTCTGCCTGTTCGCTCCACTCAAATTTAGGTGCGTTCTTTCCTTTACTCGTTAGTCTATTGAGTGGTGCAGCGATGGTTGAAAAATTCCTAATAAAGCGCCTGTACCAAGAACAAGTGCCTAGGAAAATCTTTACCTCCTGTGCAGTTTTTGGGGTCGGAAAGTTCAAAACTGCGGCAACTTTTCCAGGATCTGTGCGTAAACCAAATTCATCCACTATATACCCTAAATATTTCAAAGAGTTTCTAAAAAAATTACATTTATCAAAATTTATGGATAGTTGAGCCATTTTTAGTTTATCCAGAACTCTGTTTAATAAAATTAAATGGGTTTCAAAATCAGCAGAACAAATAACAATATCATCTATATAACAAAATACTATTCCATTTTCAATATCACTACAAAAATTTTGATTAAATAACTGGTCCATTAACCTCTGCTGTCGTGCTGGTGCACCGCATAGGCCAAACGGCATGACTTTAAATTTGAATAACCCTCTACCAGGAACTGTAAAACTGGTTTTTTCCTGAGAGTCGTTAGCTAACGGAATTTGCCAGAAACTTGAACTTAAATCAATCGATGATAAAAACCTTGCCTCTTTCAAGCTATCTAGAATTTGTGGAATGTACGGTATTGAGTATGAATCCCCCTTTGTCACTGAATTTAATTTCCTGCAATCTAGGCAAAATCTCCAGTCTCCATTTGCCTTTTTCACTAAAATTGCTGGGTTATTCCAAGGGCTTTCACTCGGAGTAACTACGTCCATTTCCAGCATCCTATCTAACTCTTTACTTAAAGCTTCCTTCTTTTCGGGAGAAAGTGGATATTGTTTTATTTTTATTGGCAAGGCATCACCGGTGTCAATAACATGTTCAATTAATTTTGTTCTACCCAATCCAATTTTCTCTGAAGAAATATCTAAAAATTTATTTACTACAGACTGGGCTAATTCTTTCTGTTGAGATGATAAGTTTTCAAAAGAAGTGATGGTATGAATTTGTTTATTATCAATCGCACAAATATTGTAAAATTGAGAAGGTGCCTTAATTAATTCTAAATTATCAAAAATGCCAGGGGCTAACTGAAATGTTTTCCAAAAGTCACAGCCAAAAATAACATCCGCTATTATAGAGGGTACTACAAAAAATTTTATTATGTGAGTTATGGAATTATAAGTAATCGGAATAAACATATAACCCATGCAATCAAGTTTGTCTCCATTTGCCACTGAAAATGTGGTATCAATACTGCTATGCAATTTATAACCGAATCTCAAAAAAACCTTGTGCGCCTGGTTACCCAAAATTGACGCGCAAGCACCGGAATCTAGTAAACCTGTAATCTCAAAACCGTCAACAAAAACCTTTAAATGTGGCCTAAAGTCTCGTTTATCCACTGAATACAGAACTGTGTCAGGTAAAAGGGATGTTTTGTTGTTAATGACCAAGTTATTTACTTGTGTCTCTGCACAGTTCTTACTAATTAGTTTTTTGAATTTTTGTCCGGAGCGGGTTTACTAATCGCCTTTTTACTACAACTTGGACATGTCTTTACTGTAAAGTTCTGACGTCCACACGAAAAACATCTAATAAATTTCGGAACTGTCCTGCAAAATTTAAAGGAATGGTTACCCTTGCCGCACTTGTAACATAGTTGTTTATTTGTTTTCGTAAAATCAGTGCCTTTACTTGTATCAACCTTAGGTGCAGGTGTGACTGAAAGTGTGTTTATCTGTTTTGTCACTTGTTTGTAAGCAAACTCTGAACTTAAAGTTGCCTTACTGTTAGTAGGCTCAGAAAATAAGGCGGAACGCTGCCTCGCAGCCTCTAGTTTGCGACACTTTTCCTTCAACATTGCGACAGACTTAATGTCAACAAGAGCTAATTGTTCTGAGTAAAAAGGGCGAATATTATGTAATAAAATTTGTAACTTTTGTTCTTCGGAAAGTGGTGTTGACAACCTTGAAAACATGCAAAACATTATAGCGAAATAGATAGACACCGGTTCTTCAGAGCCTTGTGTTCTTGCTCGAATTTCACCTAGCAACCTGTAGTCATAATCTACTGCATCAAATTCCTCTAAAAATAAAGTTTTCAATTCTGACCAAGACGAAACTTGACATTTGTTGCCTCTGTACCATAACAATGCTCGGCCTGTAAAAAGATGAAATGCAGAAACAAATAATTTTCCATCTGAAACGCCATAAGATCTTTTATATTCCTCAACGCGTTCGATGAAACTGCGCGGATCACCCTGTCCGTTGAAATGTAACTTCCACTTGGCAACATTTTTATCACCAGTGCAGTCAACGGCGGTACTCTCGGAATCCAATGATTCGTCGTGAGACGACTCATTGTCAGCATCTAATCTGGAAATCAAACTCTGCAACTTTGTATGTAATTCACTCTTCCTACTTATTAAGCTGAGTTCGGAACACTGTATTCTCAAAATTCTAAAGTACAAATGTGAAGCTAAAGCTTTAGACCTACAGAGGGCATGTCTATCTTTAGTGTCAGAACACTTTTTTAATAAATCTTCTAAGTCTTGAAGTTTTTTAGTAATAACCCCTAACTCACTTTCAGAAGTGAAATCCGTCTCTAAAATTGATTCAGAAGGAATTTCCTGAATTAATTGTTTTAACTGTTTCTTTAAACCTAGCACTGTAGGTGCTGGAGTTTCGGAACGAATGGATACCTCATAACACAATTCGTCCTTCAAAAGTGAATGAAACTGGGCAAAAGTCTGTTCCATTGTGTTAAGTCAAAACACATTTAACAAAATATCGAGCTTGTGTAACTGTCTATGTTTAGCCTTATACAAATTGGTTAAACACAAACACAAAAGAAGTTATTTAAACTATTAAATATACACAAGCAAAATACACAACAAAAACAATATTCTTAAGTCTATCCTAACCTATTTTATCAATTATGTTCCTATTCCAAAATATCGTTAATAATACAAGCACATATTATTACTATAGTAAACAAAATATAACAAAATAAAACTTCCCAAAATTGAATAAATGATTGTAAGGTGCAGTATCACCTTTATGAGTACACAGTGTGTTACAACCTTTACAATTACAAAAGTAAACAGGCAGCAAAGTTGCAATGAACTCTGACTAGCATATTATCTTTCAAAAAAAAACAAAGAGATTGTGCAATGGTTTGATGACTGTTACTTTACACTTTTAACACATAACCTAAAATACAACAAAATCTGTTTCTAAATGTCACTTTAAACTACCAGCATTCAATTAAACTTAACATGTTTTGTGTGTGAAGTAGCTTTTATCGTAACCTTAACACAGCTCTAAACAAAATTTCAACAAAATAATGAAGTATCAAGTCACTGAAAAAAAATTGTTCATAACTTCATACTTGAACTTAATGTAATCTCTGAATATAGTTTATATATTTAGTTTCACAAGTTGTAACTCTTAGTATTTATAAATGTATGTGTGTAACTAGTTAACAGGACATAGCGTTTCAAAACTTTAATTATACTAAGTTACCGGAATTTTCAAACATAAGATGTACTTACTATTGAAAGCAATACCCAACAACAACTCAGTTAAGCAATGTTTATTACTAAACTGAAGGCAAACATTCACTTATACACCTCCAAGGTAAGTCAAATAACATAATTGAGCGGCATAAGCACCATTTATAATGTGTTAATTAAATAAGAAAAAACCAATGTTGGACTATACTCAGAAAATTACTTAACCTATCAGACAAAATTTCTAACTATTAGTTATTATTTAGTTAGTTAACCATAAAAAACAGCTTAGTGCTCTTTGCAATGTGTCACTACTTAGAAAATTGTACCATCAGCGGAGTACATTTCATAAAATTCACAAAATTTCTCAAAATATACAGAAATAACTATATAAAAAAAACGTTCGGGCGCCATTTGTAAGGGTGATAAATTGGGCGGAATAGAAATATACCCGGATACGGAATAATCTACCACCTTACAAAGATTAGAGGAAAAAAAAACTTACTTACTTGATCTATCTACCTAGTAAAGAATAGAAGCTAGCCGTCGACTCCCTTGTAATGTATATGAGGTGTTATAAATGAAATTTGCTAGATGTTAGGCAAAATTGTTTTTAATGTAACTTTTACCGGGGTCGCTTAATACATAAGGATGGCTAATAATGCTTAGTTATTCTAGCTTAATGCCAAGACTGAATTTAGATACATTAGAATGCCTTAGGTAGATAGTACATAAATCTATGTTTTAAATTTAAGATGCCATTGGCATGGAATAGACAATGACACAGTAAAATTCATAAAATTGTTTCAAAATAAAAGCTCAGTAGTAAAGACAGGGTTCTTACTGTACACATACACTAAGAAGGTTCACTAAACTGTTCCAGGATACAAACATTTGCTTACTTGTAGGTGCGAAGACTGCAAGGTAGCTGGACGGCATCGGCCAAGATCCAAAACTCAATTTATTTGATTCTTCACAACCGACATGTTTCATTACAAAGATTTTCACCAAGTCTTATCCATAGAAATTAAGTTGCCAACGTGAATGTGGTAAAGAAATAAATACGAAAACCGAAAACTAAAAACGGAAACGCAAACGGAAAACGGAAACCCTGTAACAAAGAAAAACAAGATTATAATTTGTGCTGTGTGAAAATTTCGACACGTGGAATTTTCCCGATCAAACACAACTCACCTATTTAACTCCTGGCCACCAATGGTTTTCAGGAGTCCCCCACAACCCATTATCCTCATTTATTTGGGAAGGTAAAATAACTGGAACTGAAAGGGAAAATCATGAAATTAGGATTTTCTCTAACCAAACCGCCATTTTGTCGAATCCACATTACTTGATTTTTCACTCACCATAATTGATGAAACATTGAAATACGTTAGGATGATTAAATTTATTACTATTGTATTTTCCCAGGCGAAGCCATGGGCGAAAAAAAGTGAGATTTTCCTGGAACGAAAAAAATTCGTCTTCACATGTTGACTCCAGAAAAATTCTAAATCTCACCAATCGGTGTTGCCTGACGCAACCCGAGTGTGGCCGCTCTCAGTTAGTTTGATCATGAAGCCAATTCATTTTTGAATATTTGCGGAACCTAAGGATATATTATAAGAACCGTTTTGTTAATGACTTAACAATAAACAAATGATATTATGGTTTTATTTAATTATTTTGTTTTATTTTTACGACAATTGACAACGAAGCAATCGCCATCTATTGTGGCTCGAATGAACTCTGAACATCGACCCACGCGTAGTTCTGCACCTTGATGCTAGGTGGCACCAACATACTTTGAACAAAATAGATTTTAATTAAAAGCGAAACGCTAATTAGTAGTTCAAAATTTACAACGTCACAGTAGGAGTGTTTTATTTATGCACTATTTTATTGGTAATTTTAGCAAGTTATTTTATCGTAATGCTAACGATCTCCCGCAGCTTCACTCGGCGAAAAATTAAAACTTGTTTATTATATATATCCCGGGGGAATTTCGAAAAATCCGGTCTTCTTTTCTTGAATACATTATAAAGGCAACCTCTGTGCTTAGCTTTCTAGGTTTGAGGGTTTAGACTGGACGTTGATGAGTTAGTCAGTGAATCATGTTTTTTTAATATATTCTTTTTTTTTTTTTTTCAAGTCCAAATAAATAATAATAATATGTAAATAAATAATCGTAAATAGTAGTAATAAGTACAATTAAAGTACATTAAAAATATAATATGTTAAATATAATATTTATGCTGAGCACAATATGTTTTTTTCTTTTTGCCTGTCAGTTAGATTATTTTTCTAAGTAACACAACAAAATATATTTCAAACTGATTTACGAAACTGTATTTTAGGGTTTCACTATTTCAGAGAATCTGCAAGGTCAAGTGCGCAATCAATGCGTTTTTGTAAAGGGAGCATTACTTTGTACAGCCAAACAAGTAGTATGTTATTCATTATCATTAACAAAAGGTAGATTTCGATCTTTATATAGCTGTGGTGTGGTTAGGACGTCCGCCTTCTAATCGGAGGTCAGGGGTTCGATCAAGGGCACGCACCTCGAACTTTTCGGAGTTATGTGTGTTTTAATTAATTAAATATCACTTGCTTTAACGGTGTAGGAAAACATCGTGAGGAAACCTGCATGCCTGAGAGTTATCCATAATGTTCTCAAAGGTGTGTGAAGTCTACCAATCCGCACATGGCCAGCGTGGCAGACTATGGCCAAAAACCTTTCTCACTCTAAGAGGATACCCGTGCTCTGTAGTGAGCCGGCGATGGGTTGATCATGATGATGGATTCAGATGTAGTTTTTTGTAGACTTTATATGTAGTTTCAAAATGGCTATAGGTACAACGGCCCATCTGACTCTTCAAGTTTAAATTTTTGCGAAATAAGATAGTCCAGCAGTATACAACACACACAGTGTACCTAAATAATAGTACTATGCATTTCAAATGAGAAGATTATTTATCAATTCTGCAAGGTTCTTCGTAATTCACGCCTATTAATCTTGTAGCAGCAGCGTTCAAAAACTGTTATATTTTTAAACAAAGCCAGCCAGCAAAAATATGTGAAAAACGAAAATAAAAAATATATGAGAAAGGTGAAGATAAAAAAAGCTCAAAATTCAATTAAAAACATTTTTTTTATTTAAAAAGACGAAGACTAAGAAATCTCGAATTGAAGTTTCCAAAGTACATTTCAAAGTCATCCATACATGGCTGTGGTCTACTTAGTTAAAATGCATAACTACATATTACTGTAAAATTCAACGATTTATGCTGCAGTGCAAAATACTCATTAGCATTTACCTACTGTATGCATTTAAAACAAGCGTTATGTAACAGTTCATTTAACATCACCTTCCAAGGCAGATTTATGATTATGTAGCACTAACTGTGACTGATTTGCTGAAACCTTGAAGGCCACTTTCGATGCTTGCGTTACGCCGTACCTAATTAGAGGCAAGCGCAGACAACGGACCATTGTCTGCAGAGGACAATCATCCATCGCATCATCTTATTACTACGTCTAGCGAAGACTAGATCATCCTCGGCGTACTTATTATTAACCAGCTTATGCTCGCAATTTCATCCGCGTGGACTACACAAATTTCAAACACCTATGTCACCCCCCTTTTAGGGGTTGAATTTTCAAAAAACACATTTAATTTTTTTTTCGTGATGTTTATACAAATTCACGGTTTTCGGATTTTTCCTTTACTTGTGCTATAAGACCTACCTACCTGCCAAATTTCATGATTCTAGGTCAACGGGAAGTACCCTGTTTTCTTGACAGACACGACGGACAGATACAGACAATGAAGTGATCCTATAAGGGTTCTATTTTTTCTTTTGAGGTACGGGACCCTAAAAACCGGATGAATATCACCGCGGGAATTCTTTGAATCATTTGCCGAATCCCAATAGTAGATAGAGCCACCACAAGTGATCTATTTCGACGGTCAACAAAAGTACGTCGCCTGCGCTTGCCCTAAAATGTACGTCTATACTAATTGTGCAGGCGAGTTAGTAAAATTGATTGTATGACACCATTTCGAGTGGTCAATAGATTGAACTGTGAACAGATTTATTTTTAGAGACCACTCGTACCTAATTAATACATTACTCGAAACTCACGCGGACTCATATTAAATTTTTATTACTTACTAGGTGATGCTCGCGACTTAATCCGCGTGGACTACACAAATTCCAACCCCCTAGGTGTTGAATTTTCAAAAATCCTTTCTTAGCGGATGCCTACGTGTCATAATAGCTATCTGCATGCCAAATTTCAGCCAGATCTGTCCAGTAGTTTGAGCTGTACTTTTTTCCTTTTATACATATATCTAGATTAGGGCGGATTGATGTTTGATCTTACACGAGCACGCCACATTGCCAGCTGCGGCACGGCCGAGCCGAGCCCATATTATATATCATATCTTGCCTTACAAGCTATAAAACAGTCAAGTGGTGTCGGATATAAAGGCTCACTCACCTTGAGCAAGGTCGCGTTGAGGTGCACCAGGTAGTTGAAGAGGTGATGGTGAGCGTGCGGGTCGCGGAGCGCGTTGGGGTCGCCCAGCGCGGCCAGCATGCGGCGCCACAGCACGCACGCCACGTCGGGCAGCCAGCCCCGCGCCGCACCGCCCAACACCACGCCCACGCCAGCGCCCGCACCGCCCAGTCCTGCTATACCCCCCACGCCTCCGCCCGCGTCGCTCTCTGACCATTCTGTGACGGATGGGAACATCGCGAAATATGAAAATTGGATCTTTTCACAATGTCTTGGACAATACCATGAAATCTACTATTACACAATTCCAGCTTTCCATGAGCTGTTCGGTGGTGTTTTGACTTACAACTTATGACATGAAAACTAGGGCGTTATGATATCTTCTGCGGCGCCGTAATGCACCGTACTACATGCCATCTCAAAACACTTACCAACGTTGCCACCATCCGAAGCCAAATCTATTTGTAATGGAGAATCTTTTATAGAGCTACTTTCAACACCGCTGGATGGAGCCGGCGATGGGGAACGTGAACCTATGGACAGAAAACACTGTTGAGTTATATATTGTTACTTTGAGTAAAAGTTAAGAGGTGGCCAATTTTGTAAGGAAGTTTGCCCCACTTTAAACAAAAAAAATCATATTATAGTAATCGACACACTTTAGAGATTTTTAGGGCTGATTTTTACCCCCCCTTGAAACCTTCCTAATATGACGGTTTTACATTACAATAAAACCGATATTATGTGCCGAGAGGGAAAACATACAGCATTTATGTATGAAGAAGCAATTATGTACTCACCGCATATATGCGCGCTTCATCCATAAACATGTATATTCCTATGCAATAATGTAGTTTACCTTACCGGATATAGGGGCGCTAGTGTCTCACCCAGCAAGGCAGTGAGCCGCTGCCATCTTGGATGTCATAGTCTTCACCAGGAAGAAGTTCCTGCAATGCTGTATGTTTTCCCTCTCGGCACATAATATCGGTTTTATTGTAATGTAAAACCGTCATATTGATGTGCCTCCGGAAAACATACAGCATTTATGTATGAAGACGTGTTTGTTATCTGCTGGTGAAATGTATTACCCACAACGCTATGATGAATCAAAGGGAGTTAATCTGTCAATTGAATAACAAAAATATTAATCGTTAAGTTAGATCATATAACCACGTCCCCTTCATTCATTGTCACCTATTAAAGTTATTGTTATTTCTAACCAGGGTTAATAAGTTAAAATATAATGTCTAAAAGACAAACAATTTAAATGATTTATGTCTGTAATTTTGATAAGGATTACTAAAACTCAAACCGGACCATATAATGATTATATTGAAAAATAAGCTTCAGTTATTTTGAGATCTCCTCCGGGCAATAATGATTTCAACAAGAGTGTCTGGTAATCTCCAGTTACCACGAGATACGAGTATATCGTCCATTGATTGGTTATCTGTCCCCAAAGAAACTACTGTTGATCCACTGATGAATCCCTGGGGATACAGGAATGCTGCCACATTGCTTAAGAACTGAACTGTTCCAGTGATCAATTACAGTACGTGATGCGGCTTCAGTTTCATTACAGTTGGTGATAAAAAGATTACAATATATTTAAATTCTTAACTTCATTCTGCTTGACCTATTTTCCTGTGTCAAAGACATACATGTAGTACTACTGTAGTATACTAGTACATTAATAGAGAATTATGTTTTCTGTTATACTATTATGTTTTGAAAGTGTCCATCCGTATTTATGTTAAGAGTGAGTGTCAGTCTTTGGGCCAAATAAAGTATATAATATATTTTTCCCGGTGACACAGACTTTCAGTTGTCAACCCTTCGTTCCAGGGCAACAATTGTCCATATAGGTTCGTCTAGATATCTCGGGAAGTGTGTGCTTAAATGAGAGCTTCTGTAGTTAGCGCTTGAGCTCTACCTTAAGGTCCTGTATGATAAATGGTTTAGTAATTTTGAGTTTAGCCACGTCAATAATTGCCTAGTGTCCACATGTGGATCATAGAAAGTTAACCGCCACCAGGTTTCGCACCAGTTTAACCATTTTTGATGTCTGGTAGGTAGGTAGGACAAAAATTGCTTCCAACAAGCACCTGTTCTTTACTTCTCGTATAGACTACTCCTTTATTTGGGCACCCATCCTCAATTTTTTCAGCTTCCGTGTAAATGTCTGGTGGACACTGTAATGTCGTGACATCTATCAGAGTCCCTGATAGGTTCTATAGTTCATTTGAGCTCTGCTTTCAAATCTTGAAGCCCAAAGGTCTTTCACGTGCCACATTTAAGTACACCCCAGCTGCACTTGTTCAAGTAAGTCAGTACTTTTGGCAATTAGTTTGGAGAAGAAAACACCCATGCTAAATTGATGTCTCAATGACCTGTTGAAAGCATCTATAACTTGCTGATCAATCTTTGCAGTCGATAAAGACATCACACCATCTTTATTCCCTACTACAGTAATCTGTTGTGCTGCAACCAAATCGATCTCGGACGGCGCTTGAGAGAAAAGATGACACTCTGTGGGAGGTTTTCCTCGTGACAGCCTTGAGCCAATAATGTAATCTGTTATGTGCGGGAGTTCGATTGTTAGAATCAGTAAAACCCACGACTTTGTTCATTAAAATGAACGTTAGAACGAACGAGTGAGTGAACGAATGAGTGTTCGATTGAACTAAGACTTGCGATTTTTACAGAGTTCTTGTGCTGTCTTCAATTGCCACTATAACTGCATAAAGTTCCTTCTATTGCTGTGCTATCATTTTTGATGCACTCACCAAGTTTCTGGCATTAATTTCCCGTTTAATTGGGCACTAAAAGCCAATCAGAGGCATTATTCGCCAAGCAGTGGATGGCAGGTTTTAGGTGTACATATTGGCAGCCTGAGACATGTGGTTCCGCGCCGCCATGTCATTCCCTGTTCCACGATTGTGGATTCAGCAGTCTAAAACATATTATCGAAACGTTTGAGGCGTATTTGGATCTGATCAGAATGTAGTCTGCTTCTGGGAGTTACTAAACTAGCGAAGTCTGACTGTCCTAGCAACCGTTGCATTTCGTGAAGAGTGATTTCAGATATTTTCAGTAATAATTCTCTCAAAGGTCTCGTTGATAGTTTTTTACTCTTTATTATGGGCAAGAACATTGAATTTTCTTATAGTCTGCCAACGAATACCAAGGTATTGTAGGTCTTGTGTGAGTGTTAGAATTGACTTTTAGTAATTGATCCCGATGTTGCTTAACTTCGGTGATCGGACGAGAACCGGTGTCTTCAACATGGTATGGACGTTGGCTTTTGGTAATTGATCCCCCTGCCCCGAAGTTCCAAGGACCTCACGCTTCCGCAGCGTGAAGGAATAACCTGGATTGGTCTTAGTTGACCAGAATTGCCAGCCCAGAAGTTCCAAGTGCCTCACGGCTTCCGCAGCCTGAAGACATAACTTGGATTGGTCTTGATTGACCAGAAGGAAGTCGTCTAGGTAGACTAGCACTCGACATTCCTTCGCATGCAAGGTTTCCGCAACCGAGCATGTTACAGGTGGGGCGCTGCCGCCAGACCCAAAAATTAGACAGGTTGTCCAACTTTTGTTGTAGAAAGCTACGAACCGGTATGACAAATCAGACGGGATAGTTTTGTTTCACAAATTTGTTTCGTTCTCGAGGGTCGAAAATCAGACGCATCGATCCAACGTTTTCCTTCCGCAGAAAAAGCTCGGAGATAAAACTGGGCATTTCCTTGTGAACCACAACCACTTCTACTAGTTTTGGTCCAGTAATTCTTGTGTCATTTAAGTCGTGACAGGTGACCAGGTTGCATGTTGCATTATTTGTTTTGTGGGCATTACCGGGGGTAGTTTCTTGTATTAGGGTATTCGAAATACCGTAATTGACATTTACAAAAACTGTTTGCACCAAAAGCTTGCCAACGATATTAGAATGTCATTACATAACCTGTAACATATTGTGTTGGATAGGTTTTTCGATTGTAGGCATTTATAGCTGTAATATTTATAAATATGGGCCACCAGGGGATTGCATAAACGCAGTGAGTGTTGCTTTATCCAAAAAGAACCTCGTCACTATTGTTAAAAGCCAATCCGGTATTTGACAACTAGTCAAATCAGTATCCTATAAAGCGTTAAAACACACGCTCAGCACGCGAGGCCCCATGAAACACTGGCATGTGACGTCACAATGATTTGACGTACTTTTCCAGCTTAATCAATAATTTAAAATGGTTATCACACCCAAAACTAACAAAGGGTGCGGACCTCACATATCAGATATGTGAGGTCCGAGAGGCTTCCAGTGGAAGACCCTCCATTCAGCCATCACTGAGAAACCATTCACTTTTGACATATGCAAATACCGTATCCAAAATTTCCTTAGAGTATTTAAAATAAACATCTCCATGAAAATTCTGTCTGATATTCATCTCCTGCGCCTTACATAATATATTATGCTATACATTCGCCTGTTACCCAAACAATTTGTAAAGTTTGTTCTGGTAATTTTTAAGACAAAGATGATTTGCTGAATGTTATTTATTTATTTAACCATCTTTATTGCTAATCATTATATTCAAAAAAATAAAAATGCAGGAGATACTTAGACCAAAGGGCGACTTTATCATCTGAATGTTTCAGTCATTTATTAAAGGGGGTATCTGGATTCTTAACTGAGTTCTGTTTGGTATAATAAAGCATTGGTGGTAACGGCCATGATGTCCTCAGTGGGGCCAAATAAGTGTTAGCTATTGTTTAGTGAGTACAGTTCTCCGTTATTTTCAGTTTACGAAACCCCTTTAAATGAGCAATTTAACCAATGTCTTGTTATAACCAACATCTCGCCACGTGGGCGAGATAAAATGTTATCATTCGATTCACTGGCGTAAAATTTAAATTGCACTCAATTAACTTTGTACATAAAATAAATAGATTCAATAACCGATTATAGGTAACCATTGGGACTTTTCCTCGCCAAAATTTGTATTAAAGAAACCTAGATCCAGATTTAGATTTCGGTGTCGGTGTCGACACGTTCGTCAACCAAATCGCCATTTGTTTAATTTGGTTTCTCAATTAGCATCTCATTTGCATTAGATACACAATATGGTAAATGCATTATAAGATATGTAAGAAAACTCACCTGGTTGTATAACGCATCGATCCGAGGATCGATCGTTACCTGGTAATTTCTCGCCGTTTCTCTCGGGAGTCACTCTCAATCCTGCTCGTTGCTTGAATCGCTGCTGGATGTCGAGGTATCCCCTTTTTCAAGAGCCCTCTCAGGCACCAATAAGCGCGAAACACCAGATCGATTAGCTTACGTAGCCTATCGACATTGTTCGCGCACGTGGGGTCCAACCAAAATGTCCCCACGGTAATATTACGAAATAATAAGAAAATATATATCATGATCACCGTATTATCACATTTATTGCACTTATTGAAAATAATTTTTTTGCAAAGGAAGACGGATTAACGATATAATTTTAGATTCGACGCGCACGCGGCGAAAGTACACAACGCTATGTCATCCAAGATGGCAGCGGCTCACTGCCTTGCTGGGTGAGACACTAGCGCCCCTATATCCGGTAAGGTAAACTACATTATTGCATAGGAATATACATGTTTATGGATGAAGCGCGCATATATGCGGTGAGTACATAATTGCTTCTTCATACATAAATGCTGTATGTTTTCCGGAGGCACATCAATAAATAAATTCTAAATATGATCATTATCAGTCACTATGCATCTACTATTCTATTGGACATAAGACTGTATAGGGTAGTGCCCGACCTCCCTGGCGCAGTGGTCAGCGATGTGGTCTTAGGGTCAGGGTTCGATTCCCGGCAGGGGAAATTTGAGAATTGTGTTTTTAAATTTCCTCTGGTTTGGTCTGGGCAGTGGCTAGTTACCATTCTACGGACAAAGCCGTGCCGCCAAGCGATTAAGCGTTCCGGTACGATGCCGTGTAGAAACCAATGGGGTATGGGTTTAATAAAAACTGCCATACCCTTTCCAGGTTAGCCCGCTTCCATCTTACACTGCATCATCACTTACCATCGGGTGAAATTGCAGTCAAGGGCTTACTGTATCTGAATAAAAAATAAATAAAAAACAGTCCAAAAACAATAAAGAGCACGTAAGTTTTGAAGACGGTCATACGAAAAAAAAATTGAAAGTGTTTTACCACTAGCAGAGTCCCTTTCTTCGTTTTGCGACGATTGTCTCAACGAGTCTAAGGAATACCACCGCCTCGGTTTACTGCTCACTGGTTCCTTGATTTCGTCTGTTGAAAAAGAAAGAAATTAGTACAAAATGATTATGTAATTAACAGACATTAATATATCTGTCCCCCGATTGTGTAAGAAAAACTTATTTATCATAATTGACAGCAAATTCTGCCTCTTGATTGGTTGAATTTGCTGTTAACTTTTTTACATGGCCATATGATGGCCAATCAAGGGGCAGAATTTGCTACCGATTATTTTTCTTACACAATCTAGGGGCTGGTCTCAATCATAAAGTTTGTCGATTTTCTAGATCTATTTACCATGACCATGACTTTGACCTGAAAACAGTTGCGCAATTGCGGGAGAATGACAGCTACAATGTCACGATCGCAATCACCACCTACTACTCTCACTATTGGCTACAATGCATTGTTGCAACAAGAATCGCACAAATTCAGCCAATCGGAACAATTGAGATTGTATTAATGATTGATGCAGGTTTTACGAAATCGACCTACATATTTACACAAGAATTTTACATTTAAAGACTCTAAATTATAGGGTACGCTACAAATTTAAACAGTAGGCTCGTGACCGGCAGCTAAAGTCACGAGGTTTGACTGCTCTAAATTAAATTTATAACTGTCAAGTTGTATTTGTCCTTTTCATATAACATCAGTAAGAAGAGGATGCGAATACTCTAAAATTTAGTTGTGCTCAGAATCAGTACCATTGTACCCCAATCTATGCAAATAAATAAATGAAATGAGACAACGGAAAGGTGTCATCCAGCGAAAGGGATATACCTGCAGAATGTTGCGTGTGAACTTGCGCGTGTCTGGGCAGGTGCGGGTCGCTGCGGCACCTCGCCAGGGGCCGTCGCAGCGCAGCTTCCTTGCGCGGGTGGGACTCGTGACTCGTCCGCGGAGATTTGCCTACGACAATACAATAGTGTCACTTTATACAAGGAACCACAAGCTTAATGAATTCGCTATAATCCGAAAAATTAACAATGAATACGATTTACTTATACAATCGGGGCCTGTATGGCACAACGTGTAGGTATAGTCGACGCATTTTAAACTGAGTCGTCGAGTTATCCGTCTGTTTCTCTCGCACTTACCTACGACCTGTAAGTGCGAGCGAAACAGAGATAACTCGACGACTCAGTTTAAAATGCGTCGACTATAGCATTTGATTTTTACCGTACACCATCCCACCACTAAAGAAGCCAGCAGTAGACAGCGCCAACACACAATACTACACAAATCTTCTAGTCTTGATGCAATTGTATAGCCAGTTTGGCAATTTTTATACAGTTGTGTAGCAGTCGAGTTGCAAACTTAACACGCAACTTCGTTATTAAAAGAAAATTGCTGGGCTTTAGTGTACAGCAATTTTCGGTGCCCAGAAGCACTGGTGTACCTGGTGTCCTGGAGTCGCTAGTGGCAAGGGTAGGTCGTCGTAAGGGCATGGGTCGCGGATGTATGGGCGCGGCCACGGGTCTCCGTCCTCTGCCGCGGCCTTCGGGCGCTGTATTGGTCTCAGATAGCTCTAGCGAGTAAACGTGCCTTGCCAACACACGGGTCAGAGTTTCCATTGTTTTCTGAAACAAAAGCACTCGTTGAGATGCGTATAAAACCGCCCACTAAATGTACGGATGCCTCGTTCCATGTTTATTAGCTTATGTCCGCGACTTCGTCCGCGTGGATTACACAAATTTCAATATTTTGCCGCCTTAGGGATTGAATTTTCAAAAATTCTTTTTAGCAGATGTCTACGCCATAATAGCTATCTACACAGCAAATTCCAGCCCGATCGGTCCAGTAGTTTGAACTGTGCGGTGATATATCAGACCTTTTCCTATTATATGTTTAGACTAGCTTATGCTCGCGACTGCCTTCGCGTAGACTACGAAAACATTCAAACCCCTATTTTATCCCTTTAGGCGTTACATTTTCAAAAATCCTTTCTTAGTATACGTCTACTTCATAATAGCTATCTGCGTGCCTTTCAGCCCGATCCATCCAGTAGCTTCAGCTGTGCCTTGATAGATCGGCAGTCGCCTTTCCTTTTATATATTTAGATTTCACTTTTTACCATTTAGATCCCATTATATTACAAAGCTGATTTGCAAGAAAAAATAATAGAACCTTACCGCCCACTCCTTTATTAAATCTTCCCAATGCGTAAGACGCGTCAACAGTTCCATAAAGTTCTGCCATAGCTCTGCCTTGACCGCCACGTTCAGATTTGCCTTTATCCAAGTCACTATCAGAGTTTGAAATAACGCTGGAGCTAAAAAGCCACCTGCATAAAAAACAAAAGCATGCTTTTTTAAAAAATAAAAAAAATTGCGAGCAAACGCGCAGGTGGGTCACCTGATGTTAAGTGATTACCGCCGCTCATGAACATTTGCAGCACCAGAGGAACCACCATTGCGTTGCCGGCCTTTCAGGAATTTGTTGATCCTCCCCTTGAATAACGCCATACCTAATCTAGTAATGCTAACAAACTTCCAAAAAAGGGGTTTTTATTTCAATAGGTGTTTTTGTTTAACAGTTCTGTGTGATTTAATAAAAGGTTATGTCAAAATATTTCATTACAGTACCTAGGGTGTCTTGTTTTCTTTTAGGTGGCACTTTTGTCAGGACCAAAGACGTTATCTGCAGCAGTACCAAGAGCAATTGTTCCCTGTAAAGAAATCCTAGTTAATATTTCTTGTAAACTCTTTAAATGTCAATCCATACTAGTATTATAAATGCGAAAGTGTGTCTTTCTGTCTGTCTGCTATTTTTTCACTGGCTAATAGTTTAACCGATTTTGATGAAAGGTCCATAGTTAGCTTACATCCCGGGGAAGGACTAAGGCTACTTTTTATCTCGGAAAATTAAAGAATTCTCTGGCTCTATCCTACTTACTGAAAATAATTTTGGCCTGATTTGGGATTATGGCCTCCAAGCCTTGAGAAAGCCTCATTAGGGCTTTCTCAAGGCTTGAAGGTCCTCTAAAACCGAGAACCAGGGCGGAGCGGCATCTACACTACCCCTTTAATCTGCCATTGAGCGTATGTAGTTACCAAGAGGCAGCGTCCATCGCGACATGCATGACCATGTATCGGTAGATGTTGAGCACCCGCTTGCAGGTGTCGGTCTGTTCGTCCAGCAGTTGCGGGGATCCCAGGCCACCGGGCGGCGCGACCGGCGACGCGCTCGCTACGAACACGTTAGCTGCTTGCGTCATAAATATTTGAAGCACGTTCTGTAACAATTGAGAAAGAATGATGGGCAAGATGAATTGTAATAATTACTGACTGACTGATCTATCAACGCACAGCTCAAACTACTGGACGGATCGAGCTGAAATTTAGCATGCAGATAGCTATTATGACGTAGGCATCCGCTAAGAAAGGAGTTTGAAAAGTCAACCGCTAAGGGGGTGAAATAGGGGTTTGAAATTTGTGTAGGCCACGCGGACGAAATCGCGAGCATAAGCTAGTTAATTTATATGTATGGATGACAACTGAAAAGAAGAATAAAAAATTATATAACCTAAAACAAAATCCAATACCATACCTGCATCCCTGCTCGCACCATAACATTGTCCCGTCCGATGGCGCCCAAATACGAGTCATTGCGAAGTCGCCGCGGCGGCGCCAGCGGCTCCCCGCTTTGTGCCAGTTGCTGCTCGTATATACTCTCCATCAAAAAAGGCGGGATTTCCGCCACCTGCAGACAAAAAAACTAGTTACCTATAACTGCCGTCATTTTCCTTAAAAGCTTAGAAAAACGCTAATCTAAAAACTCGTAGCATTCTCAGTTCTTCAAATAGAAAAAACTTATACTAACATTCATCTGTATCCAGTCCTTATAAAGTGCGATGACACGGCGTATAGCGGCCGCGTGCGAGAAAGGCAATAGGAACGCTTGACGCAGAACTTCGACCGTGAAGTCCACGTGCTCTCGGGACCAGCAACAGAGCACGTCGCGGACCACTTGCTCTGAGCTTAGTTCCTCGTACAAACCTGAACCTGCTGACAAACATTTTTTATTATTATTTACTAGCTGAACTTGAGGTTAACGGATGACACACTGTGAATGAAATTTATTACTCATGATACAACGATTACACAAGAGTTGGCAGTACATACTTATGGAAATTGTGAATTGATGTCCATTGTCTAACAGTGTATTCAGGGGCATACCTGATTCCAAACTTGGATGAGGCGTTATAGATGCAGAATCATGTGAGGAAGCTCTGCTCGAATCTGATGGATGTCCTCCCACTGTGAACGAAGTTTCCTCCTCATGATGCAAGGATTGCGCAGGCGTGGGAGTGCCCGAATGTGGGAATTGCGATCCAGTACTAGTCATAGAAGATGGCTGACCGCCGTCACTGCCTGGTTTTTTCATAAAGTGTACGTAATTTGTCACCCATTTTATCAAAGTCACACGGCACAACACGTAATCGTCTTCTAGTATAGTGTGCTGCACTGGTAGTTCTGAAATATTAGAAAAATCTGTATTAGTCAAGTTTTGGGTGCACTTGTTTCACATTTCATGAGTAAGAACTTTTTAAGAGTATTTTTTATTTATAAATCATTTTAAAATGGTTTTTATACAAAAGCTTGCGCAAATGTCAATTGAATAAAATTAAAATTATGAGAAATAACTCGATCTCTTTATCAGTATTAATTAACTATTATATTTTTTAATCAATATCAAGGGCTGAATCGGCTGTGTAGGAAAAACGTTTCGATAAAATGCAATAAATCAAGTGCTCACTTAAACTCACCAAGATTGGGCTTGTACAACGAGTTTTTGTGATTGAACTGCGGACATATTATCGGTAAGTAGTACATTTTAAATTTTTCTAACAGAAACGCGAAGTTCCTCATTGCTTTCGCATGCGACCGGTCTTTCCATTGAATTTTCGTTACCGTAGTCGCCATCCCATCTAGGAGTATTTCAAAAAAATACTTTGTCTCATTTTCTACTGGTCTTTCGTTGGCACTAGCTGGTAATAAGGGCTGTATATCAACGCTTTGGACTGGGTTCAAAGCATTCGTATCGTGGAATATAGAAGCTGACACAGTCGCTAATTTTCCCATTATTCCTGTAGGAGTTTGTTCTACCACAACTTTCTTTGCATTATCTGTAGTAAAGTTTGGATGTTGCAAGATGTCTTCCATCTTGATATCGCCTGATTCACTCGTTATGTTGGTTACTACGTCAAATGGCTTTGGTTTGAAAGGGGAGCCTATTGTTGGTATACAGGTGTCAGGTAACCCCGGTACGAGTGATGCGAACATCTTGTTGACTTCCGGAGGTGCATTGTCGCCGAGAGCTTGATACCATAAAAGGAAGAATCTGAAAAAAATCATTACAATTTTGAATATTGCTCCTGAACTGGTCTAGTTCCGGAAGCGTAAATATATCAGACAAATGCTCTTATTGCAAAGTCTGCGTGAGTAAATTAATACAATGGACTCTAGTAAAATTAGCAAAGAGTACTAATATTAGTATGTTACAAGTACAGAAGGCTCACTCCGCAAACACGTTTCAGCTCACACAGCAGTACAGCCTATAACTTAACAAACGCCTCTTTTTCTATCACGTAAACTCTTTTCTCTCTCTCTTTTATGAGATAAGACTTATGTGGGAGCCGTAAAAGAGGTGCGCCGCCGTAGGTATATTTCTCAAGTGACATGACCTCTGCCTGGTAAAACTCCGGAATTTTGAACCATACCAGGCACTAAAAGTAATCTATACAGAGTACTACATATAAGTGGCAAAAACTTACCTTATGGAATCTGCTCTTAGTTTTTGTGAATTGCCACTGTGTAGAAGTTTGGAGAATATTCGCGTCAAAGAATGCAACTGCCACCTTTTGCCGATCAGCTCTGGTAGAAGACATAATACTTTCTCTAGAAGAGATAGAGCCCCTTCCAATTCTTCTCTACCAGCTTTGTGAACTAAAATATATCATATGTTTTAAAAAGGACTCAATTAGAGGAATTAAATGTTAGGAAAAGCTTCATGTACATGAGTTAGCTGTACCCAAATAATACAATATGATATTTAAAAGCATTTTACTTCTGAATTCGATAATTTGTTTCTGTTATTAATTTAAGAATAATAATCAAAACATGCAATTCTTAAAATTATACCATGCTTTTCTACTTTACAGTAATCTAATTTATAATAAGACATCATTTGCCTATCGAGACAAAATCTCTGCTAGACTGAATGAAGTGTTTATTAACATTTGGAAAGGGTAATAGAATCATATTTTATTCATTTTGGTCTCTGTATACTAGTGAATATATCATAAGAAATTCTTACAATATGAAGCAGCATCTAATACCTTTTTAAACAAAGTACAAAATCATTTTATTTCTATGTATTTGGCTTGGTGTTGGTGCATTGCAATAATAAAGCCAATACAAAACATACTCATAATATTGATTTATGTATGTACTTAATAGATGAGTGAGTGTGGTGCTACCAAAGATAAGCCTGTGATATTTCAAGATAAGCTAGTTACAATAGTTTACTCTATATAAGCTTAACGCATATTAATGTTATCCATCAAACTATAATTATGTATGAGGAATATGCATTGAAATAGTACAGATTTTTAAAACTTTTTCAAAATTTTGGATAATTATCTTGTTTACTTAAATATTTTACTTTAATTTTTTTAATATTCTACACTTTTATTTATCATACTAGGTACATACTAAAATTTGTGAAAGTTTTACTTTCATTAAATAAATTGTTTCGAAAATTTGGTAATATATGTCTTTATAAATTTATTTATTCCTTTCATCATGATCAACCCATCGCCAGCTCACTACAGAGCACGGGTCTCCTCTCAGAGAGAGATTTATTCCTTTACCAATGTAAAATCAATTTCAAGTTGCATCAAACTTCTAGTATACAGTAAAACGAGAGAAAGGGATATGGCGTATAGTCACAATATATAAGTTTGTTATTATATACTGATTAAACTATTAATAGTTTTACTATAAAACTTTCCAAATACTTAGAGAAAAATAGAAGTTTGGCACAACCTATATGCAATCATATAAATGAGATGAATGATTTCTGCTATTAATTTGATGATGAAATAATATTATGTTGAAATGTAATTGATATGATTATTTTGATTGATGAAGTAAATTTACTGCGGTTTACACTATGTGCCACATCCACCACAACTCACCTAGGTGAAACGGAAGTTCTGTACGGCAGAAACAGAAAAAGGAAAATAAGTCAAGTGCACAAACTAGCATACTGGTATTATGTTATACTATGCAAAATTTACAATCATAAAAATAATATAAATGTTAATGTA